>NC_044059.1:27187929-27192929 GCF_902167405.1 Gadus morhua | reverse complement strand
TGGGGGAAATGACCCAGGGTCATGGTTAAAATAAACCCTGGAACCTGTGGAAACAGGATGTATGTGTATTTCAACACACACACACAAACACACACACACACACACACACATACACACACACACACACACACACACACACACACACACGCACGCACACACACACACAGGCATTTGGTGCACGCTAAGCAAAACACCACAGAAAGCATTGCCAAATGGAAGAAGAGCCAAAAAGACATTTGCAGTACTTTGTAAAACACTGAAGCATTTATGCAATGCCAACAACTTGGAAGTCATGCAGGACATGTCTGGACATAGCTGCTGTCTAATAGACACATCTCTTTTCCATGATACCTGGAAACATCATAGCTATTCTGGTTATCAGTATGTGTCTGAGACTTTGGAAGTCAACCTACGGTAAACTGGATAACAGACACCTCTTTTTCTGTCTTTCTTTGGTTTGTGCTTGAATTGTTCATTCTTTCCATCATTCTTTCCCTCCTTCTTGACGGGTCGTCAGGTGTCTACTATCACATTTCGCCTTCTGTTTGGGGAGTGAACCTTCAGTTGGCCCAGTGACCTTTACTCCAGCTGTGACAATAAAATGAGCTGATCTTCACCTAATCTTTCACTCGCTCATCTCTCTCGCTCTGTCTTTCCTCCTCTCTCTCTCTCCCTCTCTCTCCCTCACTCTCTGTCACACACCCTTCTCTCGCTCTCTCACACCCTCTCTCTCTCTCTCCCTCCCTCACTCTCTGTCACACAACCTTCTATCTCTCTCTCTCCCCACCTAGCTCTCTTTGTTCTTCTGCTCTCAGTATATCTCTGTGTACCTCCACTGGGGTGCACCTACACATTCAAAGTAGGTCTGACTGCGGTCTCCAAAGGACTGCTTATATGGGCAGAACACAGAAGAGATGGAGTAAGAGAAGTGCTGATGAATCCATATTGAGGCCATGCTATTTTTTGGCTCACTTTAACAACAACAGTGTAGTAAAGCTAGGAACTGGGAACTGTTGATGTACTGACTGTTTTTCTGCCCTGAACGCCAGATGCACGTGAGGCTCTTGAGCCACGCCGTTTAGCCCCTAGCTGCAGTCAAACAGGCCCCGGCGCTGAGTTTAGATTCAACCCACGGACACCCTGGGAACACTGTCCTTATAAATGACCTCAGTTGTTAGCCTTCCCATAACTCACAGCAACACACACTCCTGCGGGCGTGGAGGGACAGTGGAGATAGGGGTGTCTGTGTGTGTGTGTTTTGTGTATTTCCGTGAATATGTGTGTGTGTGTGTGTGTGTGTGTGTGTGTGTGTGTGTGTGTGTGTGTGTGTGTGTGTGTGTGTGTGTGTGTGTGTGTATTTCCGTGAACTTGTGTGTGTGTGTGTGTGTGTGTGTGTGTGTGTGTGTGTGTGTGCGTGTGTGTGTGTGTGTGTGTGTGTGTGTGTGTGTGTATTTCCGTGAACTTGTGTGTGTGTGTAATTATGTGTGTGTGTTGAGGGGGTGGACTTCACTGCACAGCGTGAGAAGGACGGACGGATGGGCGTGTGAGTCGGGGTGAATCAATGCTTTCTGAGAGCAGCATAATACCACGCCTGTCTCTCTCTGGTCTCCCTTCCTCCCCCCCCCCCCCCACCCTGACCCTGGGGGGACCACCTGTTGGAGAGGATCCAGTACAGCTGGCCCTCTCTCTTCCTCTCACCCAGGGCCGGGATGCTTGCTGCCGGGGCCCGGCGAGACCTGCAGCATGAGCGCACCGCCTCCACGTTGAGTGGAGACGCCTCATCGGTCAGCCCGATGTGTGTTGTTGTTCAGACATGACGGCGCCCTGTTCCCGAAAGGGCAGATAAAAGTGCTCTTTGAACGTGTACACACACATAGGGACGCGTCAGGGAACATCAACACATAGGCTGTTGATCCATCGAGGAGCAAGAAGGAACGCAGAGGAGCCGGAGAAGTGGTTTGGGCTTTTCCATGTGGAGAAAGAGAGGCGTGAACACAAACAGGATAGAGAGAGGAGAGGAAGAGGGTGGTAGCAAGGGAGCGAGGAAGAGAAAAAGATTGAGAGGGAAAGAGAGAGATACTCAGAGAGGGAGAGAGAGAGAGAGAGAGAGAGAGAGAGAGAGAGAGAGAGAGAGAGAGAGAGAGAGAGAGAGAGAGAGAGAGAGAGAGAGAGAGAGAGAGAAAGACTGAGAGAGAGAAAGACTGAGAGGGAGAGAGAGATACTCAGAGAGGGAGAGAGAGAGAGAGAGAGAGAGAGAGAGAGAGAGAGAGAGAGAGAGAGAGAGAGAGAGAGAGAGAGAGAGAGAGAGAGAGAGAGAGAGAGAGAGAGAGAGAGAGAGAAAGACTGAGAGGGAGGGAGAGAGAGAGAGAGAGAGAGAGAGAGAGAGAGAGAGAGAGAGAGAGAAAGACTGAGAGGGAGGGAGAGAGAGATACTCAGAGAGGGAGAGAGGGAAAGAGAAATAGAGCGAGGCATAGTGGAGCTTGTTTTACCACCACCACAGCTGTGAGCCGTTCACCCTTTCAGACACAGCACCTGATCTCTTCTGCAGCACTAGAGACACATGGAAGAGCCCTAACGATCACAGCCAAACAGCCCTGGCGTTTCTGTTCTGTTTGTTTAGATGTAGCCTCAAAACAATGAATGAAAGGAGTGCATCAGGGAGCCATTGAAATAACATTAAATTATATTTGTCTGCTCGCAAATCAACCATCCTCCTCTGTTTTAGTGATATCCTGGAATAGCATTTCAGGTAATGACACATTAGCATACCGTTTAATGGTTAGGGAAGATAATTGTGTGCAAACGGTACAGTTGAGAATGCCTTGGAGGCAGGGCAAATAATGAGAATTAGTTTTGGATGTGTGTATGTGGGCGTGCGTGTGCATGTGTGTGCGTGTGTGTGCGTGTGTGTGCGTGTGTGTGCACGCGCGGCGCCCAAGCAAGTAAGCATGATGGTGTGCACACCCATTCCAGTTTGTTCTAGCTCGGGGAAGCCCTGAGTTCATTGTTCACAGAACCCCATATATGGTTTTGTAAACACAGATCTCCGTAGCCGCTCTGCGTCGTACGCACAGAAAATGAATGAATACAGGAAGACCCGCTCTGGCAGGAAGTGGCTGCTGCTGCCATGGTAACCAACCAAACTCATAAGCAGCAAGGGGGGGGTTCGCCTATCTCACTTTCTTGACGTCACTTCTAGTAGGCTGACATGCAGCTGCGGAAGAACGCAGGCAAACAAAAGGACACGGTACATTTCCAGATCGCCCAGAGCCTTGACGAAGAGGTGTGAGCAGAATTAACACAGGGTTTACGTCCCACCAACCACAAAAACAACAACAGAGCTCCCCTCTGTAACACTCCTTTGCAGCCTGAACACTCTCTGGTGGTTCCTGGTCAAATCCTTTCGACCTTTTTTGACTTGTAATGTGTAGGTCATCAAAGACAATGCTGATATAAGGTTACAACAAATAATAAACACTGCTAGTCGTACTACTATAACTACTTTTACCCGTAAAAATTTAAATCTTGTTAATCATATATTGATAATATTATCAATGCAGATGTTGTTTTTGTATTTTGCCAAACGAAAGGTTTCTGGAAGTTCCCAGTTGTGGACTGTGTTTTTAGATTATCTTTCAGCACTGTTTCCAGACCGAAGCTGTAGGCCTGTAGCCGTGTGAGACCATCCAGATATTCATGTTTGTGTTCTGCAATGATTATCTGTCCGGCCTTGAATTGGTAACCATTGATTGGCCAATATGGCCGCAGCCCCACGTGAAAAATTCAAGCCAAACAGAGTGACACAAAAAAAACTTTTCTTATCTGAGAAACGCCTTCTGTGCCAATGCACCCTTTGACGTTGATTGTCCTTCAGTGTATTGCAGATTCATTTTGCTTAGTACACTCTCCCAGGGCGCCGGCATTGCTTTATTTTACTCCGCAGATTGCCGTCTCCTGAAACTCCCTCCCTGGGTGCCGATTGATCCTAGCATTTCTACATTTCGTTCGGAAAGTCTTTCCACAGGATGGAGGCCGGGCCCATCTGCAGCGAAAAACAGAACACGAACCTGCAAGAGCAGCACGGTCCCATGAGGCACATAGGCCTGTGTCTGGCTAACACCTCCGTGTCCAGGGGGGGTAGTGTGTCACGTTGACTACCAGCGGTGTGGAGAGGCTGAGCATGGGGGGGGGGGGGGGGAGGGACGGCGTGAGTGAGGGGCTGGGGGAACGCTTTCTGCAGCGTGTGCAAGACCACGTTGTTTTTGTTATAAAGTTCCAGTGAAGTACGTATGACACGACTGTCATAGCAAGGGTCTAAGAATAGACGCGATAGTCACGGGAGTCAGGAAGAGGCTCAGAGTCACAGAGCGGATGCGATGCGGACGTAAACTCTGGAAACGGCCGCGATGTTAGTGAAACGCTCGATCCCGGAGCTCAGGGGAGAAGAATGGGGCCTAGGAGAGGGTTTATGGTGGAGGGAGGAGGTCGGAGCTCCAGAGGTGTCTAGAGGAGCCTGAGATTGTGTTTCACCTTATCCAACTGTACACCTCATGGTCCACAGTGGCAGGATGGGCCCGGGTCACAATACGGTAGTACGGCTTCCCCTGGGAGGATTTCAGTATGGAGGTGATATGCTGCTTCTATATTTTAAAGATTCAGCCTTCCTCTTCCATGCCTTCCAAAATGGGAGCAGAAAAATAAGATAGTAAAAGATACAACTTTAATTACACCAGTCTTTAGTCTATATTGTAGACAATTTGAATGTTGAAAATATAATTTGGCAGAATTCATTGCCTTTGCACCCACAAAGAAAGCAAGATGTATCTGAAGGGGACGTGTCACAATTTTAGGTCATTGCTCAAATCAGCGCTGCGATGCCTCAGGGCTGACAGAGCTAGTTTAGTCCTTCAGTTATGTCTGCATGATGAACCAACAACAGCAGACGACTTTCCTATACTTTCATTGGGTAATATTGTATCATAACTAAAATATAGGGTTAG
>NC_044059.1:27177929-27180429 GCF_902167405.1 Gadus morhua | reverse complement strand
CCATCGCAACATGGAGGTGGTAATATATATATATATATATATATATGTATATACACACACACACACACACACACGCACACACACACACACACACACACACACACACACACACACACACACACACACACACACACACACACACACACACACACACACACACAAACACACACCAATCTAAACACTGATAAAAAAAAAGTATACATACATATATATATATATTAGATCTTTGTTTTGCTACAAGCTTGGGATTCCCCCCCCCCCTTTAACAACGATGTTGTTGTTGTTTACCTTTCCTTGTTGTTGTCATTGTCTTACAAATAAGAAGACAAAAGAAAACGAAACAAACAAAATAAGGAACAAAACCAAAATCCAACATGGAGGACATAGAAAACAGAGCAGTGGAGAGACGGACGGACCAGAGAAAGAAGGAGCACCGACCGACCGACTGACTGACCGCGGGGCTGTTTGTTTGTGTGTCCCGTGTTGAGTGATTGAGGGGTGTTTCCTTCCTTCCTGCCTCCCGTCCAGGCTAGCCCCTCTCTAGCCCCTCTGGGCCGGCCGAGCCTGCTACAGACCAGGCCTGCTAGGGACCAGGCCGGGCGACGCGGCAGGACTTGATCAAACCCAGAGCAGACACCCGGCGGCCCCGGAGCCACCCAGGGACACTGGAGCTCCACTCAGCCCCGTGCCTGTGCTGCGTCACACCCCAGGCCCCCTGACCCAGCCTGGGCCGACACACGGACCTCATCCGCCTGGGTTCTGTCAGTCCGTCTGCTCCGTACCCGCTCCTTCTCCAGAGGAGACACGGAGATTACGCTGGGAAATAATATGCATGATCCCTGTTTATATGGAGTCAGGAAATACATATGTATGATCCGTGGACCATGTTTATATGATGTCAGGTAATTAATATGTATGATCTGTGTTTATATGAAGTCATTTTCCCTTCATTTCAAACAATTTGTTGAATGGTGAATGGACTGCATGTATAAAGCGCTTTTCTAACCATTGGCCCCTCAAAGTGCTTACAATATCGCCTAACATTCACCGATTCATGCACATATGTAGAGAAACACAGACTGAGGATGGAAACACTCACATAATAAATGACAAATAATGCATAATACATAATGCATCATGAATAAAACATACTCAATAAAGAATACATCATAAATCATAAACAATAAATAGTACATGAAACAAATTAAATAAGGCATAAAAAACAAATTAATCATTCAATCAGTGAATACATAATCGAATAAATATATGAAGTAAATAGAGAAACTGACAATAAATGAACAAATAAATAAATAAATATTCAAAAGTATGAACAAATAAGTAAATAAACAAATGAGAAAATAAAAAAAATAAAAGATAAGTAAAGGAAAAAGCGACTCAGTAAATAAGTAAATAAACAAATAGGTAAATAAATAAACAAATAAATAAATAAATATTCAAAAGTATGAACAAATAAGTAAATAAACAAATGAGAAAATAAAAAAATAAAAAAATAAGTAAAGGAAAAAGCGAATCAGTAAATAAGTAAATAAACAAATAGGTAAATAAATAAACAAATAAGTCAATAAATAAACAGCAGCGAGGCGGCAGGGACGGGCGAGGGTCAGAGGTGAAGAACGGCCGGCCGGTTCCCGGGCCGTCCCTCGTCACCACGGTGATTGTCAAGTGTCTTTAATCAACGACTCTATTTGTTTCCTCTCAGCGACGTCGTCCAGACCCCGACCAGACGGCCTCATCAGAGAGCTCCTTCAGCCTGTCCCCCTCACCTCAGCTCAGCCAGTCTGGAGGTATTGATCCCCCCCCATTGATCCGCACCCCCCCCCCCCCCATCTGCTGATGACACCATGCATGGGGGAGGGGGGGAGGGGGGGGTGGAGAGATAAGAGCGCGAGAAAGGCCGATCAGGGGAGATAAACCGAATAGAGTCAAGGAGACAGAGAACAACGCTAGGTGAGCCAAACGACGGCGTGAGGGGGGACGGAACCGGGAGCCTTTAGAGGGCGAGCGGAGGGAGAGAGAGGGGTGTGAGAGTAAGAGGGAGGGAGGGGGAGGAAGGGGGAGACAGTGGCGGCCTGGTCACTCCGCCCGGACAGCTGGTGTCGATAACTAATCTATCCGGTAATGCTGTCTTTTTGTAAAACATGAAACCGGGGCAACCTGATAGCATGAATTAATAAATGAACAATTGGCGCTACAATGGCACCTCCTGTTCCATAGGGGGTTCTGTTCTAGTGGCACAATAGATGCTTATAGGGGCCCGCCGGGACATTCTCTCTCTCTCTCTCTCTCTCTCTCTCTCTCTCTCTCTCTCTCTCTCTCTCTCCCTCAAGACCCAGAGAACCACGGAACGAATGCAAGAAACCGCAGAGTAATTTTGAGAGTTTGAGCTGTGAAATTAAACAACAAAGATTGTGGCGCCGGATGCGAATCTCTCGTACACAAAACCGAAAAACACGCGTCGTCGAAGGGTATCTGAGCGCGG
>NC_044059.1:27170429-27172929 GCF_902167405.1 Gadus morhua | reverse complement strand
GGGGTGGGCCAGCAGTAGCACCTGGAGCTGTCTTCATTATGCACTTTTTCATCAATGAACTAGCCAACTTTGCATGTGTGTGTGTGTGTGTGTGTGTGTGTGTGTGTATGTGTGTGTGTCTTCCTGTGTGTGTGTGTTCTTCTGTGTGCACATTTATTTGTTGGTGTGGACTACTGCATTCAGTCTAATCAGTTAGGCCGCATAAATAATAGTTATCACAGTTTTTAATAATATGAATATCGCGGGAAAATGTATCGTCTGACAAATGGGACACAGCTCCGATCCCTTGCTGTGAGTGGTCTAACTTGTTTTAGAATGACCAGTATTGCTTAGTAATATGCATAATTGCCAAATAAAGAGCTTAAATGAGCTCCTTTACAAATTGGCTCTTTTAAGGCATCGGTATCACAGCATGCTAATGATCTTTTCAGGGAACAGACAATGATATCTTAGTTTATGGACAATGAGCTTTTAAGATGGCTGACATGCTCAATTCTTAAATACTCCATTCAGGGGATCTTTTGGTCAGTAATACTTAACTTTCATATCATTATTAACGGCATTATTTTGCAAGAATAATGTATGTTTCTGGTCTGACAAAAAAAAAAACGATCCAAACCTCCTACGGTCACAAAAGGCAAATATTCTGTTAATTAATGAACATACTTAAGTACAATAGTTACAGTAATCACATAATCAATATGATAATTATCTATTCTATGTAGAACAAAGGTGTGTCAATAAAATAGGTCAAGTAGTATGACAGTCATTGGCTGAGATCGGTATCGGAAAAAAACATTGTAAAGGTAAAACAAGGAGCAGTGTAAAAGGTTTGTGAAACATTGATCATGGGCTCCATTTTGTCTGTCAGTTTCCGGTACAAAAACCTCTCCTCTTTCAACTGACATTTAGAAACACGCAGGAATGTACTCAGTGCCGGGCTTTCCCTGGCAAAGTCCAAACCATAACGTCTCTGCACCTCCTCATATTTCCCAGGCCGGTGTGCCATCGTTTGCGTTAATGAACGCCTGAACGGATTCCGGCAGGTTCTCCCTGTGCCTAGTCCCATTTCTTTATAGGGACACGCAAAGAGAGAGAAAACAGAACGGTTCGAGCAAACCACACATCAAACAAATCCCCTCTAACACACCGAGACGTCTCAATCATCTCCGCACGCTGCCTGTTTGAGGGGTCATTCCCTCCTCGCCACACCGACCTGGCCAGCTTCTGCCACCGCCACGGCGCTATCAAAGAGATCATTCGGCGTTCAGCTCGCGATATGGACGACGCCCTGAATGTGAAGCACCCACCGGTTTGTGCTTTGTTTGAGAGGAATAGCTCAAGTCGTGTATGATCGGTTAAAGGGAGTGGCTGATAGAGGGATGGGTGTCTGAGGAGTGTTGCTGGCGCTCAGGGCCAGAGTCGGTGTCCTCTAATCCTCCTTCCCTGATGCCTGATTCGCTGGCTAGAGGTCTTCTGAATGGCAGCCGGCCTCCTCACAGCCTCCGACGCCCTTGGCCTGATGGGATCAATCAAACACAATGACTGCATTTCAGCCCTATAGCTGCCACTCCGTGTAGAGGTGTGTGCGTGTGTGTGTGCGTGTGCGTGTGCGCGTGCGCGTGTGCGTGTGCGTGTGTGTGTGTGTGTGTGTCTGTGTGCCGGAGTAAATGAGGTAGAGAACGAAGGCGGATGGAAGTACATGCATTTATTATTTACGTGGGCAGGAATGCGTTTATGTAAATGTGTGGTTGCCGTGTTTGTGTGTGCATGCGTGCATGTGCGTGCGCGTTCAGCGAGTACGTGTAGGGGTTGTGTTAAAGCTTGAGGGAGTTTGAGAGACTGTGTGTAGGAAGGGAATTATCTGTGTTTGGCAAAGTTGCTCATTTTTTAACACACATATCAACCATGAAATAAATTAATAATTGTATAATAACTTGTTGAAGTCACATGACCTGCTCTCCCTCTCTCTCTCTCCCTCTCTCTCTCTCTCTCTCTCTCTCTCTCTCTCTCTCTCTCTCTCTCCCTCTCTCTCTCTCTCTCTCTCTCTCTCTCTCTCTCTCTCTCTCTCTCTCTCTCTCTCTCTCTCTCTCTCTCTCTCTCTCTCTCTCCCTCTCTCTCTCCCTTTCTTCCTCTTTCTTCCTGAGTGTCTGTCTCGCGTTAACGAGGAGGCGTGGCCGTCACCGGAGGCGTGGGGTCTCAATTACCATATTAATTAGCCCCTCCTTTGACCGACAAACACAGAGCTGAAATGTCAGTGCACTCCCATGGCCACAGGACACACAATTATAGGAAGTCCTCGTTTCTTTTAGCGAGGCCCTGTGATTCCCTCCCTCTTTAACTCCCTCTTCCCCTTGTGGCCCATCGTCCTCGCTGCCTCGCTCGCGTTATCTTAATCCATCTCTCTCTATCTTGGCTTCCCCCTCTAACTCTATTTCCTGTGTCCTCGGTTCTGGCGATCCCTGAACGCTCCGGCGTATCATTTGTCACGCTCATTTGG
>NC_044059.1:27120674-27124552 GCF_902167405.1 Gadus morhua | reverse complement strand
TGTGTGTGTGTGTGTGTGAGAGTGTGTGTGTGTGTGTGTGTGTGTGTGTGTGTGTGTGTGTGTGTGTGTGTGTGTGTGTGTGTGTGTGTGTGTGTGTGTGTGTGCGTGCGTGTGTGTGTGTGTGTGTGTGTGTGTGTTTCTGTGTGTGCGATGTCCGCAAAGTATCCAACAATTTTGTCACTGAAACAGACCTATGAATAAAAGATTATGTATCTGTTATCTGTCAAGCGCAGTCCTACGCTACCCACTCACACAAACACACACACACACAACCGCACACACACACATGTTGAACACATTATCAAACTTAAATCATTAACATTAGTAAATACTAATATAACTTCAAAATAGGTGACTTAAAAAGGTATGGTTCCTCCTGCATGGCCTTAGAGGTCATCCCTCATGCGTGACCAGCCTAGAATATCCATAGCCTCTGGTATGTTTGTGTTTACAGATCATATCATGACTAGCAGATTCACTGAAAATGATTCTTTAGTTATGCCCATATATGGGCAACCCATACACAGTGTTTCAGAGTCTTCCTACCCGCTGTTCCTATGCAGCCTGTGCATCTTTGTGCTGTAAAGAATTACAGGGTACATCTTGTGCGTCTTGTTACTCTTCCCATGATCAGGCTTTAAGCATCATCTCAAAGCCTATTCAAAGGGACTCAATATTCCTTAGAACGTGTTTGTGCGCTCACATGGTAAAGCGCCATTTCAGACTCCTGTTGACGTTCACACACGTAACCCAACGTTCTATTGTGGACCCACAGTGATGCAAAAAGACAACGGAGCGGAAGGCGTTGGACTCGGTCGTCGTACACAAAGCATGGCTGTCGGTAGAACCACTCCTCCACAGTCCATCCATCCATCCATCCATCCGGCCGCCCACTGATGGGAGACACTAACTGGGTCATCCCCTCGGCCAATGGGTGCATGGTTGAGAGAAGGCAGAAGCCTTACCCTTTTTCTCCACGGAGGAAGGGAACACACTGCACAGTGTCGGCTCTATTCGTCCACCTTAATCTCTGACATGGGAGTCATCATTATGCACTGCTGGACTGTTCCCGCCGTGATGAATGCTGATGCTCTCCCTGGGCGTGGCTTTGTGCTGCGTGTGCATCACTAAAATGAGGTCAACCGCCCCCTATTGATTCCTCTCACTGAGGTATCTGGGTTTGTGCGATTGCAACGTTGTGTTGTTTCAATGAAGGCCGGTTCGTTTCAGCGATAACCACTGTACTGGGAAAATCTGACAATTTTAAAGAGATTTAACCTAGATGGATTTTGTGACACAAATGAAATGTAATTAAACTCATTTTAAGTATAATTGAACTTCTTTACTTACAAGAAAATAATTTCCATTTATCCATTCTCATACATTTTTTATAAATGCATGTAAGTCGTTTTGCTTAATTCTCTATGAATTGATCGGCCTGTGATCAAATTAATTCATATTCCCTAGCTTATTTAAATGTAATCCAGTTGCATTGTTTTGTTTGTTATCTGGGTTTATTATTGGGTTTGTATACATCTTTAAAACCCTTAAACGGGAGTTCTTTTGAACTATATGAAAGATAGATGATTTGCCTGGACAGGAGGGGATTGGAATGGCATAAAATACATTAGCACCACACGTTATGCAGACTGTTGAAGCTGTATGGAGACAATAAGAGAGGAACCATGCTCAATTAACAATGTTGTGATGTCACCTGGGTTACCAGTGGGAAGTCTTGCATATTCTGCTGTCCCAGCCAGACGGAGGAGGAGAGAGACAGAACGGAAGAGGAGGGAGACAGAGAGACAGAGAGGAGAAAGAAGGTGGATAAATCATCAAATGATTGCAACAAAAGAAAAAGGTGGGCGACTGAAATGAATGTGTGTGCATGCGTGTGATAGGAGGTGCACGTGCTCACGCATGTGATTGTGTGACTCGTGCACTTTATCTCGTGTGCACATCTGCTGTGTCTTGGCCTCGCTGTCTCGACACACAGAAGTGCTTAAAGTTCCTGGCTCAGAGACACGGCAATCAAACCAACACCCAAAGCCCACACAATGCAGAGGAGGCCTGCCGCCCACGCACACATGCACTGATGGAGACACAAACACAAACACACACACACACACACACACACACACACACACACACACACACACACTGATGGAAACAGACAGGACACACACCCACACACACCGATGGAGCACACATGTACATACACGTACGCACCAACACACCCACAGCCACACGTGCACGAAACCACACACAGCTCTGCTTCCCTACCTGCAGGTTTTAATTGTACTTCCTGCGTCTGTGTGTGCGCGTGTGTGTTTGGGTTTGTGGATGTGTGTGTGTGTGTGTGCCCGCATGCAGTCGTGCTTGTGCTCGCGCGCGTGTGTGTGTGCGTGTGTGTGTGTGTGTGTGTACTCCCACAGCCTCGCTGTCACAGTCTTTATTACCCCTCTCCTGTGTTCTTCCAGGACCCTTCGGCGATCCATTTCCTGTAGCCCTGCTGTTGAGTCGGGTTATTAGCTCCCCGGTCCTTCTTGGTGGTGGCGTGTTCGCTAAGCCACGGGCCCCACTCCCGATCTGTTTACATGCGGGGAATATAGAACCGTGTTTATATGGGTGGTCAGGCGAGGGGCTCGGAGGTCCGATCCTCAGCGTATGACTAATGAAATACCCACAAAGTGACTCATTCACGTTGGCAATGACAGACATATAAACATGTGTGTGCGCACACACACACACACACACACATACAGGCACACACTCGTAGATATATATACACACTCTTTGTAATTAAGACCATGTGTCATCCTTGCCTGAAGAAGATTAGATCTATTATATTAGTTATGCCTGCCTGCGCACATTGCTAGCCACTCACTGCTACAGTGGGGCAGGGTATTCTGCTTATTGCTTCGTCGAATGCTCTCTGAGTGCATTGTCGTGTGGTGTCATTTTATGCGTGCTACCTTGCACTGAGTATTGCTGAAACTCATTGCGATGCGTTGTGTAACCGGCTGGTCTCCTTTCACATGAATGTGCCACATGTGTGGGGTTTCAGTCATTTAGAGCAGTGGTGTGGGTGTGTTTAGTATTTCCATTTGTGTCAGCAAAAGGAGGAATCCTGTGTGGGTTCATTGCAAAACAAGATTGCCTTAACACAAAGCCTCATCTTTAGTTGTAGTTCAGTTATCTGTGAGGATTTGAATATTGATTGTACTGGGAAGCGTGGGAAAACATCTTTGTTTGACTCAAGTCGATTATCGCAGGTTTGCTGTTGAATCCATTTGCTTGAAATCAAACTTAACGGCCATTTCAGATGCATATATGTACTGAGGTCAATAAGATTAGTTGCTGGCTATGTAGGTGTAGTTGCTGATTCTGCTTGTTTTATATTATGTGATTGTGACCCAGTGGTAAGCAATGTGGAAACATATGGAATCAATATCTAGAAATCAATTCTTCCTTCATATCCCCATCGATGAATACTGGGAAGAATCTAGATTTTGTTAGAAACTTGGGATCCCTCCAATTGTGTATGTAGTTCTGCTAGGTCGATCAAAAGGCTAATAACAGACAGTGTAAGATGCATGAACCTCTTGAAAAAGGGTATAGTTTGTGTGTTTGTGTGTGTGTGCGTGTGTATGATGTGAGATCACCTCCTTCTGTGATTTGTATGCATAAACACACTTTAGCTTGTGTATGACATATCTATGAGTGTGTCTTTACTTTCCAGTTGTCATCACAACAAATGCTGTGGTCGATGAGGTGGACGTTTTGTGTGTCTGTGTGCGTGCGTGCGCTCGTGTGCGGGTGAATGCATGTGTGCGTGTGTGTGCGTGTGTGTGTGTGTGTGTGCGTGCGTGCGTGCG
>NC_044059.1:27115674-27118174 GCF_902167405.1 Gadus morhua | reverse complement strand
ACAGGGAGACATAGGAGAGATAAGACAGACAAGCAGGTTGAGTATACAGCGGGACAAAAGACAGCGAGCGCCTGAACGAAGGGGAGCATTAGGAGTGATTCTACCATAAGGTCATCTTTTTCCACAGCGTCACCTGTGTGCTGTTACCAAAGGACAGTCAGCAGATTCAAATGTCACTGTGGCTTGGTCCCATGCGCACACACACACAGATACACACGCACACTGGCACACATACACACACAGATACACGTGCGCGCAAACAGACACAAACACACGCACACACACGCACAGACAAATACACGTGCATACACACACACACACACACAAACATAGATAAACATGCGCACAGGCACACACACACAGATACACATGCGCTCGGACACACACACACACACACACACACACACACACACACACACACACACACACACACACACACACACACACACACACTCACAGATACACACACACATATGTACACACACGTATACAAACACACACATACCGAGATACACATGCACACACAAACGTACACACTCACACACAAACTTACACACACACACACATACAGATACATATGGACACACATGCACAAACACACACTCAGAACACTCTCTCACACACACACACACACACACACACACACACACACACACACACACACACACACACACACACACACACACACACACACACACACACACACACACACACACACACACACACACCTCTATCCCAGCAAAATGTCCTGCCCACATCTAGTCCCAAAGGACCCTTCCTGCTAAGCTCTCGATATCAGGATGTTATTTCAAGGCTAAGACATGTGTGTCACCCTGTCGTGTGTGTTGATTCGTTCACATTCACATTGCAGATCTGGCTTAAGGGGTGTTGCTGTTTAACTTGCTAGCCTTCCAACATAAACATTCATTTCCGGAGGCACACAATGGAGAGACACGACGGGAGGTTTCATCACTAATCTCCTGTTGTTGATGATATTTGTTGATTGTTTTTTGTGCTTTTTTGAGCTCCGCAGTTTAGTCCCACTAATTCCGGGGATTATTGGTTAATCACAGGAGTGACCCTTCAGAAGGTTTGCATCACCGAGCCCTTTGTTGAAAAGTCCAGCCTTGTTCTGTCTCGTCTCCTTCTCAGAGCGAGCTGTAGCCTCCAGGTGTGTGTGTGTGTGTGTGTGTGTGTGTGTGTGTGTGTGTGTGTGTGCGTGCCTTGTGTCTGTGTGTGTGTGGGTGTGTGGGTGTGTCTTGGGTGTGTGTGTGTGTGTGTGTGTGTTTGTGTGTGCGCGTGTCCATGTGCTTGTGTTTTGTGTGTGTGCGTGTGTTTGTGTGCGTGTGTCTGTGTGTGTGCGTGTGTGTGTGTGTCCGTGTGTGTGTGTGTGTGTGTGTGTGTGTGTGTGTGTGTGTGTGTGTGTGTGTGTGTGTGTGTGTGTTGTGCGTGGGTTTGTGATTGTTCTCTCGTTCGTGCGTGTGTACGTCCATCATGCCAGGTCACAGTTAATTACAGGGTGTTTCAAATCCGTATAGTATTGCTAACGACAGAAACATTTGCCCAGTGAATCATTCATACTTTACTGGCACAAGCGTGTTTTTCCTTCCAGTAAAGAACCCACAGTTGACTCCCCGCCTTGTTTGGTAACCCGAAGCGCAGCATGAGAGAACACACATACACACACACACACACACACACACAGACACACACACACACACACACACACACACACACACACACACACACACACACACACACACACACACACACACACACACACACACACACTCACACACACAAACACACAGCGCCGCCACTGAGGGCTCCCGACAGAGTTAAGAAAGCCAATCAGGAGTGGCCTAGGAGGCAAGGGGGAGGGTGCAGGCTGGGGGAACTAGGTGGGGAGGTGGTTAATATGTTGGGTGGGGAGGTGGTTAATATGTTGGGTGGGGGAGGTGGTGAATATGTTGGGTGGGGAGGTGGTGAATATGTGTTTGTGGGGGGGGGGGGGGGGGGGGGGGAGCTCAGAGCTGCGGAATCAGAAGCTTCCATGGAAACAAGGGCCCAGTCTCCTTTGACTGACAATGCATGGAGGGAAAGGAGGGAGGGAGGGAGGGAGGGAGGGAGGGAGGGAGTAAAACAAAATTGCAAGTGTTGCTGGATCCCCTCGCAGGCAGGCCTGGGAACGTGAAGTCCACTTGTGCGACAAGTTCCCGTCACAAGTGAGTTACATTCTGCAGTGCAAATATGAAGCGTGGGGGGCAGAACTTTTGTACTTTTCACAAAATAAATGATCATGAGAACCTTGAGATGTGCCCAATGCACCATCGCCGTATGCTCACTTAGTCACAGAAAACCTGTGAACGTGGATTGAGGTGTAGTAAGGTATGACTTTGTTATTTACCGACTCATCTTTTTATCAATGAGCTCGTCACCCCCCCCCCCCCCCCCCCCCCCCCCCCCCCCCTCGCCGCCGTCTCCCAGGACGCGGGTCAGG
>NC_044059.1:27055674-27103174 GCF_902167405.1 Gadus morhua | reverse complement strand
GTGTGAGTCAGTCATCCGTGTTGTAATATCCCGGTGAGCTGAAGGATCAGGTGCTGTGTTGTCGACGTGTGCTCCATGGCTGACAGTTTAAAGGCTGAACTGTCCCTGGTAAACAACTTTATTTTCGGTGTGTGCAGCTCAACATGGCTGACGAGGGGAAGCTGTTCATTGGGGGGCTGTGCTTCGACACGGACGAGACCAGCCTCAAGGACGCCTTCTGCAAGTACGGACACGTTTTGAAAGGTATGCTGAATCTGGAGTCACTGTTCCATTATTGCCCCTCCGAATTAATGTTGAAAAATGTTTGTTTCATAAACTGTGGCTGTCAGAGGCATCAGGGTGAGGTGTCAATAACGTTGACATCGACTGTAAATGAAGGTCATCATGAAAACGACAGACGACTAATGTTGTCTTGTCATACCTTCACAGCTGACGTTGTGAGGGACCGAGAGACAAACAAATCGAGAGGATTTGGCTTTGTGACCTTTGAAAACCCCACAGATGCTAAAGACGCAATGGCTGCTATGGATGGGAAGGTAGGTTATTCTTCTTTCATGAAATGTTTCATCATATTTCGAGTCAGATACAAACAAGGTTATTTGTGTCCATATAAAGCCAACTGTAGTGTTTTTGGTTTATTCCTGAATCTGTTACAGCATTATAGTTAAGTGGTTTACCTGCATTCTTGACCTGTATTTGACAAAACCGGTTACTTGTCAGAGCATGTACACACACACACACACACACACACACACACACACACACACACACACACACACACACACACACACACACACACACACGCACACGGTCTTGGCAAATACAGGTCAAGAATCCAGGCACATCACAGTTACAGATCCGGGTTAAGGAGTAAACACGCTTTTTTCACTCGAGAGTTGGCTTTATATAAACAGTCCTGCGGCCATGTTGGTAAATAAAAAATGATAACATTCAGTTGCAGGCTGGTTCCCCAAAACAAGAAGAACTGGTTTTTTGATTCTTTTTTTTAAACATAAACCAAAAATATGGTCACATAAATAAAATATACAAACGAACAGAGCTTCGTCTCCCCGCGACTTATATTGATTGAGTCTACGACGTTCTCAAAGATTCAGCCAATGAGAGGTAGCAATGGTGTTGCAATGGCACCTGGGTAAACAAATGACATGGCGGTACCGTCGAATATGCACGCTTTCTGTCTGACGTATCTTGGGTCATACCATTCGACGTGGGGCCACTCATATATCCCCCTACATTTTTTAGGGTTTTAGGGTTTAGAGCCTAAAAGTGGTTTAAATTATGCTCACGGCCGTCTCGCCGTCTCGCGGGGGATTACGTCACACCAAATGACGTAATCTGACGTAACGAACGAATCAAATAAACGAATCGTTATAGTGAACTGAACTGAAAGAACTAGTTCCCGGAAAAGAATCATTGTGTGTGTGTGTGTGTGTGTGTGTGTGTGTGTGTGTGTGTGTGTGTGTGTGTGTGTGTGTGTGTGTGTGTGTGTGTGTGTGTGTGTGTGTGTGTGTGTGTGTGTGTGTGTGTGTGTGTGTGTGTTGTAAGTAAGATTTGAGAGTTGACAAAAGTCTGTTGACAAAAGTGAGTTGACAAGTGAAGTCCTTCTGGTAGAAAGTTTTTATTTAGGGATGGAATGTGGCAGCTGAATGGCTGCTTACATATAACAGTGTCACCAGGCTGAACAGCCGGAAACAGTTGCGTAGTAGTGTTAGTGGGGAAAGATGGTTGGACTTCCAGAGCGGACGATATCCATTTCAGTTACAAGAGAGAGGGAGGGACTTCTGATAGGGGGGATATTTGTTAACTTTACGCATGCTGATATTGCTTTGTCGAATTCTTCTCCAGTTTATATGCTATAGTATAGTTTTTGTCTACTCGCTCCAAGGACTCTTTGTCAACTTCAGCTGTCATTGCTTTTCGAAAAATAATTAATGTCCATAATACTCCTGTGAATAAAGAAAACATTGAAAGGTGCATTCAATACAAATGTTTAGGCATGCGCCACATTTGCAGCTTGCAACTGAAACCTACTAGTAGCCTATGGCATAACGTTTCGCGCTGAATATGGGTGTCATGTTCATGCTCATACATATTACTGTATTCATTAATTTAATTAATTGTCATGAAAGAAGCCACTGACGAGTAAAGCCCCACAAATTCTCCTTTTTTTTTTTTGTTCTTTTATGTTTCATTGCAGGTTGTTGACGGTAAGCAGATCCGTGTGGATGAGGCCGGGAAGCCTAGTGGTCGTTCAGGAGGCTCGTTCCGTGGCTCCGGACCCCGGGGGGGGTTCTTCAGAGGGGGAAGACGAGGTGGGAGTGATTATATGGAAGGTAAGGGCTGGCACCGCAATGTGGTTCCTTTCACATTTGCTTTAAGTCATGCCCTTTTTTGGTGTAAATGCTTTTGTTTTGTGGCATGCGCTTCAAAGCTGTGCTAATGACTTTGACGTTCCGTGTGTGTACAAAGGGTTCCTTCATGTGTTCTCTTCTTCATGTTTCATCAGGGGATTTCGGAGGGTACGGGCAGAGGTCCTACCAAGATAGAAGTTATGGAGATAGAAGTTACAGTAGAGAAGGAGGCTTTGGCGGGAATAGAAACTATGGCGATGAGGAGAGAAGTTACGGCGGGTACCGGAGTGGCGGCCACAGCCGTGGTGGTGGTGGATACAATGCCGGATACAACCGGGACAACAGGTAGGAACGGAACTCACAGACTGTCTGTCTGTTCTCTATCACTATTTCTAGTTTTGGGGGGGGGGGGGGGGTCAACTTTGGATAAGCAAAATAATTCCTCCCATGGTTATATTGCACTTGGAGATCTTTACCAT
This sequence comes from Gadus morhua, assembly GCF_902167405.1. Classification (NCBI taxonomy): domain Eukaryota; kingdom Metazoa; phylum Chordata; class Actinopteri; order Gadiformes; family Gadidae; genus Gadus; species Gadus morhua. The sequence continues at coordinate 27,100,323 of NC_044059.1, read as the reverse complement.
AGGTTAATGTGAAAAAAAGAATAATAATAATTTAAATCATGGTTTTAGACCCCTTTGTTAATTTTACTGGCTATCTGACATCCGTCAACTAAAGTGCTGATGAGCCTGTGTTCTAACACGTCCCTCTGATGTTTCAGGAGTCAGACCAGCTATGGAGGAGAGCAGCGCTCTGGGTCATACAGGGACGGCTATGACAGCTATGGTGAGTAGCATACTGATATAACTTAGGAACTAGTCACGTTAACGTCGAAAAGCGCCCATCTCCGTAACACCCCTGTGGAAAGCCCCTTCCTGTCTGCATAAGTGAACCGAGGACAGACGAGCTCTTCTCAGCCATGCCCGTCTTAGAACCTGAGTAGTGGCACGTACCTTTCTGCGTTCAGATTCTCTGCAGCAAAAAAAGCCCCCCTACAGACTAGCATTGCCTGATGTCATGTCTACTCTCCCCTTTCCCATGTGAAAATCCCAAGTGATGTGATGTTGTCCAAATGATGCTTGAGTGTCTTTACACTTGTGCCTACTTCTCGTCCTCAGCCTCAAACGAGTAAAAACACAAAAAATCTTCCTGATTTCAAGACCATCACCAACCTGCACAGTTTTTTTCTAAAGATTTCCAAGACCTTTTTTTTTTTTTCGCTTTTTGGGGGGAGGCAGTGGTTATTCTTTTTGTGAAATATGGTTACTTGGCCTTGTATCTTAAATCCCTTGTTTAAGTGTTTATTTTTGGGGTTTTTGTGTGCTCTACAACTCCGCTGGGACTGCCGTAGACTAAAGCGACACCAGTTATGCTCCATTCATGATCTAATACTTCCTCCCTCGTTTAAGTAACCCTACTGAGGATCTAGAGTTGCCCACAGAATTGCCGAGTAGCTTCTGTGCTTAATCACTAGGTGAGATCTCTGCTGTTCCACACAACCTGACAGCTTCTGCATCCAATTCTCTATCTGCGAATAATGACGGCCGCAAAAACATTCGGTTCGAGTGCAAAAATGTCATCAGCGCTTTTGCTGCCAACAGCAAAAAATATTCAAATCGAAATGATTATTCAAACACAATAAGACATGTTTGTGAAGCTTGACATGCTGTGGATATGCCGTCATGGTCTTTGCCAACGTCTTTAGCTCTGCCCCTCCTACCATTTTTGAGAACATTTATTCGATATGGGCCCTGGTTTCTTTGCATGATTTTATTTTATTACTCATTTAGATGACCTGTTACCTAACTTGTTAAAGGGGCTAGATGGTGGAGGAGTGGCCTATTGCTCAACTTGGCCTTATATTTTAAATACATTTTTTTTGGAGCATCATTTTTTTCCTCAAAACCAACCCTTAACCGATGATTTGGCATTTCCTCATGCTCTCATTTGGGTATGTTCATACTACACTACCCGGTGCTGGGTGTATATGCTTGCCTGGCTAGCATTTGAAAACGCCCAACAGATTTTGCCATTTAAAATCTTTAGATTTGAAAATAAACTATTCAAAACAAGTTATTTATTTTTAATTTCCTTGAGTACTTATCCATGAGTCAGATTTTTGGCTTTGGAAAAACTTTATTTAAAAAATTTGCACCGATTGTGTCAACAGAGAATATGAACTTGGTGAAATGAGAAATACACAACCCCATCCTTTTGACAGCAAAAATAAATAAAGGAGGCATGGCGGTTTCAAATTGTAGGGATGGACATGATACAAAATATTCTGGATGACTCTGGAAATGCTACAACCCGAAATTGCAAATGTATCAGGACAGCTGCGCTTTCTAGCCCCTTTTTTTTATTTAAAAGAAAAAAGTCGCCGCAATATATATAATGACATCCTGAGGAATCCCGTCACAATTGGCTGCAGTTTGGGCTGATCATTGAGAAATGTGCTCTGTTTGTGTATCAGTACTTTTTTATTGTCTCTTCTGGCCTTATTAGGCCCTATTAAAACTACCCGTGGAAAATTCTCTGATTCCTGATTTCCTCCGAAAAGAAGCCAGTTTAAAACAACCTAGGAATCTGATTTAGAATTCACTGAATACAGTTAGTACAGACATGTGGCTTTCAGCATGAGGGGTGGGCTCTATGTAGCTGCTAGGGACAACGTGTCTGGATTTTTTTTTAATTTAAATTATTATACGTCTGCTTACACCAGCCTGGATATGAAGGGGTGGGCTTCTAGGCTGAGACGGACGAGGAACTGAAATGTACTCCTGCTGTCCTCCTGCTGCTGCTGTTTCTGGTTCTGTCATAATGCTTCATTACACCCAAGATCTCTGGCCGCTATCGTTTTGGAAATCAACAAAGTCCTTGGAGAATGAAGTGTTGGGCCTACCGACACATGAGTCCTCCTGTCTCTGTGGAACGCTGCTCACTTGGCTAGTTCATAATTGGAGATAGTGCCAGTAAAGTGAGGTAACATTTTTTGCTCTCCTGTTCACATCCCTCAAACAGTTATCATGTTGATGTCCCATCTTAGACTGTCTACCACTTTGACCACGATGCAATGGGACTCTCAGCCGTTGCTAAGGCTTGGCCTGGACTACTTCCAAAAGATGAATTTCATCCAGTAGCACATCCTGGCTTTCGGAGTATTTCTCGTAAAAAAAAAAAAAAGGACCTTTGGGGAATTAAATAATCCGACGTCAAAGGCTGTTTACCCACGAGTTCTCCCAAAATCCCCGAAGCCTACTGAAGTATTTCTAAGAGAAAATGTGTCTTAGGAAATAGACGGATCCCCCATTGTGCATACATTGTCTACCATTGAGACTGCAATTTCTCATTTGTGGTAAAGGGCTTAAAGGGTGGTTAATTATAACTATACCATTGCTCTGTTAAATTGACTTGTTTGTGCGTGTGTGTGTGTGTCGGCGCAACTGCATAACTGCCGCTAAACTACTGGAGGGCTTGATATTGATTTTGTTTTCCTGTCCATCCATTAAGGTTGAATGTCCTTGTAGAAGAAGATGATGATGTCTCCATATCTGCTGGGTAGCCACTGTGGCTTTGCCTTTCCTCCATTTGGGTCATAGAAAAAGGTTGGTACAATGTTTTAATCTGTGCCTCTTGAGGCACAGCTCTGAGGATACCTAGTTCTCTAAATGGGCAGTAGGTCATCTTGCCGATGTTATTCCCAGCATGATTCTAGAAAATCATGTTTTTTTTTTTCCTTTTTTCTTGTAAGAGCAGTAGATAAATAACGTAAACTGAGGATATAATCCTTTCGATCTATACAATCAGGAGTTATAAATTTACAGGCATTCAAAAAAGATAATGGTACAATGCATGCAAAGAAGATTCATAAATGACTGTATGAATAACACTGGGTTTTGAATCAGGTTTTTTCTTCTGACTGTTTAGTGTTTAGTGTAAACATAAATCACTGCTCTTCTGTTTTCCAGAGTTGCCATTTGCATCCATCGTCGACGCGGGGCCAACGTAATGACGTCGACCCAATGCGTGGCCCGGGTCATTCTGCATCCTGCCCAAACTGAGGATCTCTGCGCTATTCCAGGGGAATAGTAAGGCAGAGACGCTAGACGAAGCAAAGGATCAAAACTTTGTGATTTTAATGCAGCCCGAATGTATACATATGTGTTGAACGTGATTCTCCCTGGACCAATGCATTATTAGCATTTTGCTGGCTTTATAATTGCAAAACCATAAAATACTGAGCCGGACAACTGTCATTTATTTAACGACCACTGTGACTTAACTGACGGGGTAAACGTAGGTTTAGCACTTTGTCACACAGTATGTGGTTAACGCTTGTTTTGACAATAATTATTGTGATCATTTAATGTCATTTCATTTAATTTGACAAAATAAAACGTTTTCTGAAGCTGTTCTTGCATCTTTATATTTATATATACCACGGATATCGTATACCTTTATAGACATAATGTATGTAACATATCCACTCACGGCGATTCGTAATTACTGACGAACGTATTCGTCTTGTTGATGTATAATAACACCAACGTAACGGTATCTCAGATGGAGGGTGACCACTTCCTGTTGTCCATTTAAATGAGCCGACGTTAATTCAAACGCCTCGGTGTTTGCGTGTTTGAGAGGATAACTGGGCGTGGCTTCACCCGGTGCGGGTCCTTTTAGTGAGGAAAACTGGGCGTGGCTACACCCGGTGCAGGTCCTTTTAGTGTCTACTCGTTCTTGCCTCAGGTTGCCCGCTACCGATCTCCGCAGAATTTAACGGTAATGCATCTTAACAGCCTCAATTGTGGCGGCTTTTCTTTTTATAATTACTATTGATGCTGTTTTAACGTATACCAGCCGTTATGCGTTGGCCTTGCGCAGTGGATTTATAGCGTAGAGGAAATTAATCAAAGGCCTTGATCGTTAGCATCCATGATACGGCGTAGCATCCCTGTATCCGTATCATTGTGCTATGTGTAGCGGCTGCCTCGTGACTTCTGCTATTATTTCACTTAAATTGAATACGGGGAGTTGGGTGTGTAATTAATTGCATCATACTTTGAATTAAGCAATGGATCACATGTATCCTTATATAGATCGGAAAAAAATATTTTTAGCCTTGACCTATTCACGAAGCAGCAAAACTTGCGCAAGGCAGATAGTATAACGTTACAACCTGAAATAATATGTACAATAAGCCGGGGTTTGCGATCGCTTGTGGGTCGAGCGGGCATCCGCGGATTATGCTTGACGTGGGGCCTGTGGATGCGTACTGGGTTCTCCTCTGGAGACGCAGCACACGCAGGAACAAAGGGGCCTGGATCCGGGCCTTACGGATGGGGGAAGCATCTCCGCCTGCTCATTAACTCGGTCCCCCCTCGTATTCTGTCTCCCCCCGCAGGCAGAACTCGCCATGTCGTCAGACGAAGGGAAGCTATTTGTCGGTGGTATCAGTTTTGACACAACTGAACAGTCACTCGAAGACGTATTTTCCAAATATGGTCCCATCAGTGAAGGCAAGTACTGCATGGATGACTCGTACAACAATAAATAACCCGCTTGATTGTGCGTTTTAATCATGACAGGAGTTTTAACTTTGATCCCTCTCTTCTGGTCCAGTTGTTATCATCAAGCACAGGGAGACGCAGAGGTCCAGAGGCTTCGGCTTTATCACCTTTGAGAATCCCGAAGATGCTAAGGATGCTATGATCGCCATGAATGGAAAGGTAAGACGCCTCCGATTGACCCAAGAAACGTTTGGAAGATATACCCGCTAAAATAGAATTTGTGAAACGGAACCGCACTGCTCTGTGTTCAATTTGTTTATTTATTTTTTGCTACTCCGTAGTCCCTGGACGGTAGGCCGATTCGCGTGGATCAAGCCGGAAACTCCGGTGGTGGAAGTCGTTCCGGCGGATACAGGGGAGGCAACAGCGGCGGCGGCGGCGGTGACGGCGGCGGCTACAGGGGGGGACGTGGTGGCGGAGGAGGACGTGGACGTGGATTCTCGTATGGTAAGGACGATTATCCACGGTGGAATCTACCAAACCCTACATGTTGTTTTGGCAAATCCCGTCCAGTATTCTCACATACATTTGTATTATTTCATTGTAGGCAGTGGTGGTGGAGACAGAAGCTACAGTGGTGGTGGAGGTGGTGGAAGGTATGTCAACAGTGGTGGAGATGGTGGCTACTTCCCCAGAGACAGGTGGCCTTCTAGGTCCTGCAGCTCAGAGGATGCTTAGTTCTCTAAATGGGCAGTAGGTCATCTTGTTTTCATTGTGTCGGAAATGAGGGAAGTTGATGAATTCTCAACGGCAAATTCTCGTTCTTTTCTCAGAGCACAAGGTGGCGGATACGGTGAACGCTCAGGAGGTATGTACAGAGAACTAAATAGTAGCTCTGGTGAAGCTTTGTATCAGAAAGCCACCAATATCGGACATGGGAGTGATTTAAACCCCCCCCTGTAAGCTGTCGACTGCATGCAGGATATTTTAAGTTATCTTTCCACTAAAGAGAGGGTCTAACGTTTTAAACGTTTAGCTTTTTGGCCTTGGCGGCACAGTAAATGAACAATGCAGAGGTCAACTACTAGATGTGTTGTTGCTGAAGATGTAGTCAGTCACCTTTTTTGTGAATCAGATCGCCCCAAAGTAGCATAGCTTTATCTGGACGGACTCCTTCCTCTGGCCCTGGCTTGGAACCTCATTAATCAAAGGGCTTTTTTTTTTCTTTGAACAGGATTCGGTGCTGTGGTCACTGACGCCCACTGAGGCCACCTGTAGTTGAAATTTGTTGGAAGAAACAATATGTTGACGGTCCAGTTTAGCACTACTGCTGAGTGGGTGCTAAGGTAGGCTGTCTGCAGTCTGCAGCGACCGGCCGTGTTGAGTTACCCAATACCCAGGGTTCCTTACGATGGTAATGTTAAACATGGAGAGCCACATGGTAAATCTTTGTCAGGAGAGAATTTTCGAACTATGCTGGAATATTTTTAATCTTTTACCCGAAGCCTTTGTGGTAATATCTAACCTCTTTAAGATGCTTTGAATCAGAAGGCAGTCATGAAAACAGTTGACTTGTCTGTCCAACCGATAAGAAACGTTATTTTTGGTTTTGACTTTAGCCAGTCATCATTTCGGTTGTGCGTCCTCTTTTAGAGCTTTCCTGGATCGCTACTAACCTGCCATGTCTTTGACTTCTTCCCAGGTGACGATGGTGGTTGGTAGCTCAGCTAAGTGGGTGTCGGTCTCCTAGGCAACACCCATGTTCGACCCCTCCCGCCCGCTCTCCCCCCCCCCCCCCCCCCAACCCTTTCTCGCCTGCAACCCCCATTTGAATGACAGCGGACCTAGCTGGAAATTCCGTTCTAGCGCATCGACGAAAGAAAAAAACGAAACCAATTCCATAGATAAAGAGCAGTCCTGGATGAGTTCAGGGGAAGGTTGGCTCCCACGTCGAGCCGTCCTCACAGGTCCTTCTCCAAGTTTTTATAACTTTTTTTTTTTTCTTCTTTTTGTTCCCATCAGGCAGTCTCATTTTTCTAATTGATCTTAATAGAACACGTTTTATGTTATGCCTCAATTTATATTAAAAAGAACATGTTTTGAGTTATGCGTCACTTTATAGCGTTTGGTCTCCCATGGCCCGGGCCCAGTCACACATTGGTTCAGGCAGAGACGAGAGCCTTGGTGGGGAGGGAATATATCTCGGCTGAAGAATTGTCATCTGTTAGGTGGTTTTCGTAGCGCCCATGGTCTCCCTAATGAAGAAGGGGAATACATCACTGTCCTTGTTTGCACTTTCTGTGCAAGGGAATACAAGAGGACGAGGAAATAAATACGCTCTTAAAGACTTTTTTTTATTTTCTTAATAGTCCAGTAAGTTCTTGCACTGGTTAATTTGGTCACTGTCCTTCTTGGTTAGTTCTGTTACTTCTTGACTCGTCTGGAAAATACACGAGTTTTAATGTTCTCATCAATGCATTTTTTTGTGCATGCTTACATTTTGTTTATTTTTCCAAAATAAAATCCCTCATAAATGTTTCTTTGTCATCTGTTTCTTGCTTTAGCATTTTTTTGGTTTTCCCAAGTTGTGTTTCATGTACAACTACCCTAATGAAAACGTTAGGGCCTGCAAGGTCCTTTACTGGAAATAAGATTGTGCAAGGAATGAAATCGTGCAAATATTTTGTCAATGGGATTATTAAATAAAATCCAGAAAATGTCATGAAGGACAATTGCTATCGTTGGTCGTTCTCCAAAAGAAATTCATTAAACCTATAAACACCAGGTGGCAGTGTTTTCTTAATTTTAACCAGCTTATTTAGTTCAAGATATCCCAAATTGTATATTGGGGTCGGATGATAGTTATATTATAGGTGCTTTAGAAAAGGTGTATAGACACATTGTGGCGTCCCGCCCTTTAAAACCTCGGTCCGGACGGACCCGATGTTTCATCCTGGACGGAAAATACTACTGTCATCCACCAGCCGGCGACGGAGAGCACCCGTTGAACCCCAATCAGCGAGATGGGAGACACCTGGCTGGATAGCCAGGAAGACACTTTAAATGGAGCACGAGGACTGACATTTGGAAGGAACATGAGATGTATGCAAAAAATGCCGAGTGCGACTTAACCCACGCTTAACGTGTCATTCGTACCTGGAACCCGGCTCATTGGGGGAGCGGGGTACACGCACAAGACATGTAGCTACACGCACATTAACAAATGTATGCTATTCTGATAAGCTAGATGTTCATTTTTATTTTATTCTCTCCATAAATGTGTCCCATTTGATGAAAGACAACAGCTTAGTGAAACCGATTTATTCAACATGGTTAACAAAGCATGAGCATCTTAACGATGACAATCTGGATTCACTTTTTCCTCATGTGGCCTTCAATCCAACCAAGGTAGTCTGGGATTTTAGTGTACACTTTTAAGCACTTTGTGCTAACTGACACAACACCGTACGCCACTTCACCTTCACAAACAAGTGGACCACCAGAGTCTCCCTGTAATCACACAAAGAGATTACTGCATACTGAAATATAGTTTGAATTCAGTGTTTCAGTTCATTTGGCTTCTAATTGCTTTTGGGTCTACTTTTGACTCACAAGTAGGCCTATATAAATAAAGAAAACATGAGAATACGTTTTTGGTCACTCACCTTTGAAGGTCCAATTCTTCCAAGGGAGAAGTATGCATGGAGCTCAGCAGGGTGTGTACGATTCACAAGTGTGACCTCAACTTCCCTCAGCCTCCTGGCCATCTGTTTTCTTCTGCTAAATTCCCAACCAGAGACTATACAGCGTTGAGGCAGATGATCACCTTGGCTTGCTAAATTAATCCGTCTGACATGGTCTGTGAAGTTTACCTTCTCGCTTAACTTGAGAAGAAAGGGGGGGAGGGGAGAGAATTTATAGTTACTGTCAAAACAAGAATGCATTGGCACTATAATTTACATACATAACAAAGGTGGATTCATGCTTACCTGCAGTAACATCAAGTTGTTGATATTTGTTTCATTATTGAAGTCCTCATGTGGAATTGCTCGACTCACTTGGATGCCCTTCGGAGGTTGATCATTCTTGAACTTATCAAGACCTACATAGACGTTATAGATACTGGGATACAAAGTTATAATTGATACAATTGTTAACAAATTGTATTGGACATGGTGCTCGTCACTAAAAGCTCTATGAAACAGCTTTTGAGTAATGAATATTGCAAGTAATCTTTTGGATTGTACGTTTCTGATGTACTTATGGAACCATAGCTCAAATAAGCACTGTGTTTTTGTCCTGCGGATCAGTCAAGAACCTCACCAGGCCTGGCAGTGAGCAGCTGTCACCACAAACTGATTGCTGATCAGGAAGCCGTGACAAAATCTGGTTTCGTCATTCCACATTCTCGTTTCCAAAAGCACCATGTAGGGTCTACTATGTGGGACAGCTTTGCGTCCCCCAAAGATTTTCCCTGCTTGAACTGGAGAAGTAAAAAAGATCCCAAAATGAAGGGGATGCACACACATCAGGCTGTATCCACCTTCTTTGTAAATGGATTCAATGAATAAATCAAACTACTAATACAGTAATAATCTTCTTACCTTGACCACGAAGGCTAAGGACCAGCATCAGGACCACCCAGGTATTGTGCAGCGCCATGGTGATGAGTGTGGTGTCAGCAAGAGTTCTGCTGCTCCACTGACAATAGCCTTACTTTCACTGGAACTTATTAAAGTCAGAGAAGAGGAAACAGGATGTGGTCGAATGTGATTGTTTGAACAACAATGAAAACACCATCCCTCTGAGTACATGGCCACTCTGCCTTTCTGAATAAGACAAAAAGCCACATCAAATCTCATACCTTTAATCTCAGCTCAAACTAACTTCAGTTTAAGAAAAACCTGCATAGTGGTATGCTATACGCGCGCACGCACGCACGCACACGCACACACACACACACACACAGGGCCGCTGACAGGTTTGGCTGGGCCCGGGACAAAATTCTCTCAATGGGCCCCCCCCCCCCAAAAAAAAACCTCTGACTCTTCCTCTACTCTGGGGGATGGATCCACTCCTCCTGAATAACTGTCTTTCTCTCTCTCTCCCTTCACTCTCCTCCCCTTCTCTCTCACTGGTAGCCTGTTCTTCCTCTCTCTCATCCTCTTTGGTAGCCTGTTCTTCCTCTCTCTCATCCTGTTTGGTAGCCTGTTCTTCTTCTCTCTCATCCTCTCTAGCCTTTCCTATAAAGGCAGTGTTTCCCCCAGCACTGTGTTGTTAAGGCGGCCGCCTTATCAACAATAGGGCCCCGCCTTGACTACCAATGTATATAAAATAAAAATAAAAATTATCAAAAAAAATATTTTTTTTTTTTTTTTTTTTTTTTTTTAATTATTATGCATTAACAAAGTAGAAAACTCTCGTAGGGAAATAAAACATACTTCCATCAGGTGTAAAAATAAAGATCAATAATGCATCGGTGTTCACAACAATGGTCGTGACATCAAGCTTTTTTAATTGAATTTAACCAGGGAGACCCCCCCCCCCCCCCCCCCCCCCCCCCCCCCCCCGCTCCTTGACCACCTTGACTAAGACATTTACTGGGGGAAACACTGAAAGGTGGGCTATATCCTATATCTAAATTAACAGGGGTCAAAATGAACCATTTAAAAAAGAACAAATTGAAAACCCCTTAATTTGCGATTTAACACAGAAAAGAATAGACTGATCAACTTGGCTAACTCTATCCCAAATGCTACAAAAGTTTAAAAATCTAAGTTGTTTTTTTTTGTTCCCAAAATTGTCAAACGCCGAAACACAACCACAGAATTCCCTTGTGCAGCTCCCAAACACATGACGTCGGGATGACAAGCCCATTTATTACGGATAAACCAAAAGGATTATTTACAACTTTAATTGAATAGGCTATGGATATGGACTGAGTGAAGTTATGGCTTTCAGAATCATACCACAATAAAACTCACGCTATTGTATTCACTTAGAGCTCATTAACTGCACATTTCATCAACCATTTTTCACTTGACCAAGGGGAATCATGTCAAGGGTACTTTTATTTATCGCCAGACCCGCGTTTATGTCCGCTGAACTTCCAGAGAATGTTTGGGGAACAAGGCGGAGCCCATTCATCTGGCGAGTTTCAAGTTAACGGCAATCAGAAACTAAGTTACAGGCTACCCCAAAACGTCACGTTTATAACCCATTCGTTACATCCAACTCTATCTAAATGGCAATTTCACATGTTGCCATGCCACTGGCTTATTTTAAACCATGAGCCGCGTTACACTGGCTGTAATTCAGCTGACTGGGAATGATTCTCAAATCAATTCAGCCTGATTGGAGTGCGCAGCGCGTGCCTGCCTGAAACATTTGATTTGGACATGGGCCTATTTGCGGGGTAATGTGCATATTCTAAGATTCAATTAGATATAGGCGTATGAAACACAGTGTAATAAAGCCGTTGTGGTTATCAAATTATTCAATGCCCCCTGTCTGTCTGATATTGATCTCCGTGTGACTTGCTCATGTGGAGCTGCGCTAATATGTTTGACACGCCGTCTGTGCCTGTGTTACTTGACGACGGGGCTGGAAAAAGTTGGCCGTGTCTTACCTGGCTGTGCCTTTACTGGTACCGGCTGCAGCATCACCTGAGTCTTTTCTGAAATATTTATAAATATTTCTAAAGAGATCCCCTCAGACTTTCGGCTTCTTCCTCTCTTTTTCGCCTTTCTTTTTTTTTCAGGGCTCCTGACTTGTGCATGTTGAATCAACTCGCGCACTGACCACTAATGGAATGATGTCGTCTTTTTTCTTCTCCAAAGACCAAACCATTTTGGCATAGGGGTGATAGGGGGTTATTGGCCGTTTTTTTAAGGGCAATGAAGGCAAACAATCTAGGAGTCATTAATTGAATGCAAATAAAGCACTTTTCTTCTCTAAATCAACACATTTTGAAGTATACATACAATAATTAATCCCAACTTCATGGGGGTCCAGTTATGGGCCCCCCCCCCATTCCAGGGCCAGTCCAGGGCCCGGGACAACGTACCCGTTTGTCCCCCCCTGTCGGCGGGCCTGCACACACACACACACACACACACACACACACACACACACACACACACACACACACACACACACACACACACACACACACACACACACACACACACACACACACACACACACACACACACACACACACACACACACACACACACACACATACACACGTCACCCATGATTTACCTGCATATCTCTCCAGTAACAACTGGCTTTTGCAATTCTTCATTACAAGTTATATTTCTCTATTCAGGAACCTCTAAGTCTGTCCTTGGGATTCTGAGGTAACATCATTCTGACATGATCAGTCATCTCTGTCAGATATTGGATTATAATATAAAATCTATAAATTACCAAAATATCTCATATGGGAAGAATTTCTTTGGTCGTTCTTAATCAAAAAAAGTAACTTCATCGAATGCATCCACACCATGTCAGGTGTTCAGATCAGTTTATCAAGAATGTAAAGTTATTCAAGTTTTAAACAGGGTTGACTTTGTTTCAACTAGATTTAGATGCATTAGAAAAAGTACATACACACAAAGATTTACACGCACACACACACGAAAACAAAGAATGTATGCTATTTTGCTAAGTTTTAGTTCCTTTTCATTTTCTCCTTCAACGTTACGTATCCCATTCCATGTGGTGAGAAGACAGGACAGGTGTGTGGAACAGCGATTTATTCATCAACATAGTTCACAAAGCACGAGCAAATTAACGATGACATTCTGGAGTCACTTTTTCCTTATGTGGCGTTCAATCCAATCAAGATAGTCTGGGATTTTGGTGTACACTTTTAAGTCCTGTGTTCCGCATGACACAACACCGTATGCCACTTCACATTCACAAACAAGTGGACCGCCAGAGTCTCCCTGTAATCACACATGAAGAGGTTACACTTTCAACAGATTAGCCAGATATGAATAAAAAAACATGGGAATAATTATATTGTCACTTACTCGTGAAGGTCCGATTTCTCCACGGGAGAAGTACGCATGGCGCTCAGCAGAGAGTGTACTATTCACAAGGGTAACATTAACTTCCCTCAGCTCGCTGGCTATTTCCTGATTCTCTTCACTAGTAGATCCCCAGCCCGAGACTATACAGCGTTGAGGCAGATGATCACCTCGGTGTGCTAAATTAATCGGTCTGACATGCTCTGTGAAGTTTACCTTCTCACATAACTTGAGAAGAAAGGGGGGGGGGGGGTTGTACTGGTTAGCGTCAAAACAAGAATGCATTCGCACTATAATGTACATACATAACATAAAGGTGGATTCATGCTTACCTGCAGCAACATCAAGTCGTTAATTTTTGTTTTATTATTGTAGTCCTCATGCGGAATTGCTCGACTCACTTGAATGGCCTTCGGAGGTGGATAATTGTCGGACTTATGAAGACCTACAAAGACGTCATAGGTACTGGGACAAAAAGTTATAATTGATGCAATTGTTAAAATTGTTTATTGGACATGGTGCTTGTAACTAAAAGCTCTATAAAACCTGTAGTTGAACGTATAGTGCAGATATAGGCCATTAACACATATTATTGAATGAATAAAGCTTTTGAGTAATGAATAATGCAAGTTATCTCCTGGATTGTAAGTTCCTGTTTTACTTGTGGAACCATAGCTGAAATCAGCACGGTGTTGTTGTCCTGCGGATCAGTCAAGAACCTCACCGGGCCTGGCAGTGAGCAGCTGTCACCACAAACTGATTGCTGATCAGGAAGCCGTCACAATATATGGTGGTTCCCTGGAAAGTTTTCAATTCCAAAAGCACCATGTAGGGTCTGCTATGAGGGACAGCTTTGCGTCCCCCAAAGATTTTCCCTGTTTGAACTGGAGAAGTAAGAAACATCCCAAGATTAAGGGGATGTACACGCATCAGGCTGTATCCACCTTCTTTGTAAATGGATTCAATGAATGAATCAAACTACTAATACAGTAATGATCATCTTACCTTGACCACGAAGGCTAAGGACCAGCATCAGGACCACCCAGGTATTGTGCAGCGCCATGGTGATGAGTGTGGTGTCAGCAAGAGTTCTGCTGCTCCACTGACAATAGCCTTACTTTCACTGGAACTTATTAAAGTCAGAGAAGAGGAAACAGGATGTGGTCGAATGTGATTGTTTGAACAACACTAAAAACACAATCCATGTGAGTACATGGCTCCTTTTTCTTTCTGTATTAGACAAGAAGCCACATCAAATCTTAGTCCTTTAATCTCAGCTCAAACTAACTTCAGTTTAAGAAAAACCTGTATAGTGGTCTGCTATACACAAACACACACACACACACACACACACACACACACACACACACACACACACACACACACACACACACACACACACACACACACACACACACACACACACACACACACACACACAGCCACACACGTCACTCATGATTTACCTCTGTCATATCTCTCCAGTAACAACTGGCTTTTGCAATTCTTCATAACATGATATATTTCTATATTCAGGAGCCTCTAAGTCTGTCCATGGGATTCTGAGGTGAAATCATTCTGGCATGATCAGTCATCTCTGTCAGTTATTGGATTATAATATAAAATCTATAAATTACCAAAATATCTCATGCTGGAAAGAATTTATATATTTGGTCGTTGTTAATCTAAATAAGTAAGTTCATCAAATGCATGTACACAAGGTGGCAGTCTAATTTTTTTTTTTTTTTCATCAGCCGCTAGTAAAGAGGGTAGGCAAATTAACTTTGTGCATCAGGGGGAAAAGGCTAGACCATTTAGAGGCAGGCACAGAGTCGGGCAGCTAAGTAATGGAGGAGCCTGGGAATTGAAGGCGGATCTTATTCAGCAGGTTGTTGTGCCTCCACACATTGTTAGCACTCGGCTAAGACCAGATATGCTATTGTGGTCAGACTTAGAGAAGATTGTTTATTTTATTGAACTTACAGTTCCTTGGGAAGACAGAGTTGAAGTAGCTAATGAGCTTAAGAAAGCGAAGTATGCTGAGATGGCTGAAGAGGCAGCACAGAGAGGCTGGAGTTCGCGACTAAGGCCTATTGAAATCGGTGCACGGGGGTTTGTGGCTAGATCTGCTATTAGCTTGCTGACTGAACTGGGTATTTGTGGACGAAGTCTGAGGCAGGCGGTTAGTAACATGTCCGTGGCAGCAGAACGAGCAAGTGAATGGCTGTGGGTAAGGAGAAAACATACTTCCTGGGGTGCAAGCTGAGGTAAGCCAGCTGTGCTAACGTGAGCTCATATGCCAACGTGTTTGAGTGGTCAGGGTTAGGGGTAGGGCTAGGGGTACGATGCAGGAAAGAATGTTTAGATGCATTAAATGTGGCAATGTGGTGGCAGCATTGAGGGGGGTGAATCCAGGACGCTGGTTTCATTGTTAAGCCTTCAAGAGGTGTCGTGGGCCTAACTTAAACGAAACATCTGTGAAAGAGGGTGCCCACTTGATAACCCCAATGATATTCTGCTTACTGCTTACTGCTGTATTTACTGCTGTTAGTTGGGCTAGTTGTCTCGTCTTTTTTTTTTTTGGTTGGTAGCTCAGTAGCCAGCGTGCTTACAAGGTTGGTTTGGACAGGGGCTTCTGAATATGTGTTTTCCTTGGATTTTGGCACAAGGGATTATAACATCTGATCCTGTGTATTACTGAATATGAATTAAACAATTTATCATTCAGTGGATCAAGAATGTAAAGTTATTCAAGTTTTAAACAGGGATGACTTCGTTTCAACCAGGTTTAGATGCATTAGAAAAAGTACACAAACATTTAAACGTCACACACACACAAAAACAAAGAATGTATGCTATTCTGCTACGTTTTAGTTCCTTTTAATTTTCTCCCACAACGTGTCCCATTCCATGAGGTGAGAGAATCAGGACAGGTGTGTGGAACAGCGATTTATTCATCAACATGGTTCACAAAGCACGACAAATTAACGATGACATTCTTGTGTCACTTTTTCATCATGTGGCCTAAAATCCAACCAAGATAGTCTGGGATTTTAGTGTACAGTTTGAATTTCTGTGTGCCGCCTGACACAACACCGTACGCCACTTCACCTTCACAAACAAGTGGACCGCCAGAGTCTCCCTGTAATCACACATAAAGAGGTTACTGCATACTGCTCCAACAGATTCTGAAGAAACACTAAAATATAATTGTACATAGCTATTTGCTTTTGGGTCTACTTTTGACTCGTGTAACAGTAGCCAGATATGAATACAAATTATGTGAATAATTATATTGTCACTTACATTGGAAGGTCCGCTTTCTCCAAGGGTGGAGTAAACATGGCGATCAGCCGGGAGTGTATGTTTCACAAGGGTAACATTAACTTCCCTCAGCTCGCTGGCCATGTCGTTCGGATTCTCTTCGCTATATCCCCAGCCCGAGACCATACAGCGTTGAGGCAGATGATCAACTCGGCTTGCTAAATTAATCGGTCTGACATGCTCTGTGATGTTTACCTTCTCACTTAACTTCAGAAGAAAGGGGGGGGGGGGGGGGGGGTGTACTTGTTAGTGTGAAAACAAGAATGCATTGGCACTATAATGTATAATTTCTTTAACATGAAGGTGGATTCATGACCAACCTAACATAGGGGACATGCAATATGCTTACCTGCAGTAGCATTAAGTCGTTCAACATTGGTTTTTCATTGTAGTCCTCATGTGGAATTGCTTGACACACTTGAATGGCCTTCGGAGTTTGATCATTCTTGAACTCATGAAGACCTACATAGACGTTATAGATACTGGGAAACAAAGGTTTAATTCATACAATTGTTAACAAATTGTATTAGACATGGCGATCGTAACTAAAAGCTCTATAAAACCTGTAGTTGAACGTATAGTGCAGATAAAGGCCAATGACACATGTTATTGAATGTATACAGCTTTTGAGTAATGAATAATGCAAGTTATCTCCTGGATTGTAAGTTCCTGTTGTACTTGTGGAACCATAGCTGAAATCAGCACGGTGTTGTTGTCCTGCGGATCAGTCAAGAACCTCACCGAGCCTGGCAGTGAGCAGCTGTAACCACAAACTGATCGCTGATCAGGAAGCCGTCACAATATCTGGTGGTTCCCTGCCAAGTTTTAATTTCCAAAAGCACCAGGTAGGGTCTACTATGAGGGACAGCTTTGCGTCCCCCGATGATTTTCCCTGTTTGAACTGGAGAAGTAAAAAAGATCCCAAAATGAAGGGGATGTACACACATCAGGCTGTATCCACCATCTTTGTAAATGGATTCAATGAATGAATCAAACTACTAATACAGTAATGATCTTCTTACCTTGACCCCGAAGGCTAAGGACCAGCATCAGGACCACCCAGGTATTGTGCAGCGCCATGGTGATGAGTGTGGTGTCAGCAAGAGTTCTGCTGCTCCACTGACAAAAGCCTTACTTTCACTGGAACTTATTAAAGTGAGTGAAGTGGAAACAGGATGTGATTGAACGAGATTGTGTGAACTTCGCTGACAACACAATCCCTGTAAGGGCATGGCCACTTCATTTTACATGAAGTAGTATTAATCTTCATTCATGGTATGCATGTCTTCATTTGCCTAGCGACTTGAATTAGAGTCGCTAGGCAAATCAATTTCTCACAGTAAGTAGTTCTTAGTACTCAGTATAGATGGCAGACTTTAATTCCAGCTTATCATGTCTTTACTTATGCCGTATTTGGTGTAGGCATCTTCAATTGGAATAAAGTATTTTGGTATGTATTTATCTTCAGTTCATTATCCAGACAATTTTAGTTCAGTTGATGGAGTACAGTCAGTTTATCTTTCAAATCATGTGTCAAATGACTATAAAGGAAAATAGTAGAAATTGGAAAGTAAATAAATGGAATATAAAATGCATTAAAGATCCCATGCCATTCTATTTTATAATGCTTTAATATAGGTATTAGTGGGCCACAAACACAGTATTCAAAGACGTCCCCGAAATTCAGCCGTGGTGCAGAGTTACAGTCACTCCGAAACAGTCGCACATTGAGCTTCCCTCAAACGCGCTGTTTCGGTGGGCGTGTCAAGGCAGGTCAAGGAGGGGGGTGGGGGTGTGGCCCTGAGCAGCTTGTAGCCACTACCATGCGCTCTGTATACGGTGGGCGTGTCAAGGCAGGTCAAGGAGGGGGGTGGGGGTGTGGCCCTGAGCAGCTTGTAGCCACTGACAGTACCATGCGCTCTGTTTACGGTGGATGTATCGCAATGGCTCGTAAAAACCCATATTATCCATAGATATCTATATCATATAATATATAATATATATTATCACCTGGCCCTGAGCAACTTGTAGCCACGGTACCATGCGCTCTGTTTACGGTGGATGTATCGTAATGGCTCTTAGAAACCCATATTATACATAGATATCTATATCATATAATATATAATATATATTATCACGGCCAAAAGCTGTGTGAGCCTCCAGACGATAGGTTATTATGAATCTCAAACGACCGCGTCTACTTCAGATTGATGTGGAAGTGGAAGAACCAGAGACGTCGGAGAACCCGACGAAGTCCTTTGTGATTCATTATATCGTCTGGACGCGCACACAGCTTTTGGCCGTGATAATATGTATTATTTGATATAGATATCTATGTATTATATGATATTATTTAGATATAGAGCAGAGCTCCAGGACTGTAACGCAAGTGTTGTACACTTCCTTGTTATTTGGATAACCGTTCTGCTGTTGGTGTGATGGCGCATAACACGTCGGACTCTCGTCTCTGGTATTTCTACAACGAGACTCGTAGTGGGGGTTATCTCAGCCATGGTTGAGAATGAATTGGGGGAAAGGAACTTTGGCTTTGACTCCCTGAAGTAGGCTACATGAACCACGACATGGAGGAGAAAAGGATTGTTGGCCGCGAATGTATCCCGCTTGAGCCCTGCTTCCCGCCGCCTCGGCAGCGGTCAGCGCTAATCACCGCATCCTGAAGCCGAGGCGGTGGTCCATCGGCAGCGAGTCTCCGGCGGGAGACGACCGCGGTCAACAATCCCTTTCTCCTCCATGTCGTGGTTCATGACTTCAGGGAGTCAAAGCCAAAGTTCCTTTCCCCCAATTCATTCTCAACCATGGCTGAGATAACCCCCACTACGGGTCTAGTTGTAGAAATACCATAGACGAGAGTCCGACGTGTTATGCGCCATCACACCAACAGCAGAACGGTTATCCAAATAACAAGGAAGTGTACAACACTTGCGTCACAGTCCTGGAGCTTTATATCTAAATAATATCAGATACTACATAGATATCTATATCAAATAATACATATTATCACGGCCAAAAGCTGTGTGCACGTCCAGACGATATAATGAATCACAAAGGACTTCGTCGGGTTCTCCGACGTCTCTGGTTCTTCCACTTCCACATCAATCTGTAGTAGACAGAACCGTGCGCTGCCTGCTGCCTGCTGCTGGCGCGAGGCACCACCGCCCGGCTGCCCGCTGCCGGGCGGTGGTGCTTCGCGGCGGTGGTGCCTCGCGGCAACCGGTGGCAGGCAGCATGTCGCAGTTCATGTAGTTCGATGTCGTTCTGCCATTGCATTCAAAATTCTGTAACTAGCCTGTTACTACGAACTAAGCAACTACCGTACACGTATTAGCATTTAGCACTAGCTCAATCACGACTCCTTCAGTATTCTTGTGGGTGGTTACGAACCAACCAAGTGGGCAGGGCCATGAATAATAATTTGACAACGCTACGTCACAGTGTCACCTTATCCAGATCGGCTCATTTCTTCTGCCTTTTTCCTTTCATTGCCTATTGCATTCAGCAGACAAACTGCATAGATTTCAAACTTACCACAGCTCACAAACTTATTCAGACCTATGTTATTTAACAAACAATAGGAAAAATGTGATTTTAATGGCATGGGCTCTTTAATATCAATATTTCTTATTATATTATTCTAAACTATTAAACCAATTCTATAGATATAGAGCAGTCCTGGAGGAGTACCATGAAGCAGTCTTATTTTTATAATTGATCTTAAGAGAACATGTTTTATGTTATGCCTCAATTCATTTTAAAGTAACACGTTTCGAGTTATGCGTCACTTTATAGTGTTTGGTCTCCATGGCTCGTGCCCAATCACACGTTGGTCATGCATAGTTCATGCGAAATATAGAAGGGGAATTCATCACTGTCCTTATTTGCACATTCTGTGCAAGGAGGATATGGAAATAAAAACACTTTTAAAGACGTTTTTCTTAGTAGTCCAGTAAATTCATACAAAGCCCTACTTGGTTTACTGTGTTTTTCGGCTAGTTCTGTTTTTCTATGAACTTGTTTCGAAAATCCAAGAATTATAATTTTTTTGTGCAGCTTACATTTTGTTCATTTCCAAAATAAAATCCCTTACAAATGTTTCTTGGTCATGAGTTGCATCCTTTAGCTTTTTTTTGTTTTCCAGGTTACGTGTTTCATAGGCAACTATCCTCACCCAACATTATGGACATTTAAGGTATATTAGTGTCAATCCAATTTCGTTTTATTACATTTGATGTTGCACATGCAAACATGCCTTTTATATTAAACCAAGCCAGATTCAAACGTTCCTTGACACTGCGGTTGGGGCTCATAAGCAGCGTAACTATTCTACAGGAATTTAATCATTTCAATGATTTCTATGTCAGCTATTTGATTATTATGTAAAATCCAGAAAATAGCTAAATATGTCATGAGGGAATGAATTGATTTCTTTGGTCTTTATCATGCAAACAAATTAAGGTCATCAAACGCATGTACGCGAGGTAGCCGTTTCTTCTTAAAGATAACCAACTTATTCAAATCAGTTGATGAAGAATGTCAAAATATCCAGAGTTTTTATTTAGGTATGACACATTCTTCCCTAGGTAAGGATGCCTTAGAAAAAGTGCCTAGACACAAAAATGAACCTGCACAAAAAACAAATAATGTATGCTTTCCTGATAAGTTTAAGATCCTTTTTATTTTCTCATTCAATGTGGAATTTGGAATGTGGTTTGTGGAACAACCATTTATTCATCAACATGGTTCACATAGTATGAGCATATTAACGATGACATTCTGGATTCACTTTTGCGTCAGGTGGCTTACAATCCAATCAAGATAGTCTGGGATTTTAATAAAAACGCTATATTTGTAGGGGGGGCATGATTGATTGCCACGTGACACAACACCGTACGCCACATCCCCTTCACAAACAAGTGGACCACCCGAGTCTCCCTGAAATCACACATAAAAAGGTTACGGTTTCAACAGTTTCGTAAATGAACAAGCACACATTGAATATAATTTTATTTCATTGCTTGCTTTTGGATCTAATTTTGACTTGCGTACAAGTAGGCCAGTATCAATAAATAAACATGCGAAATATTTTTGTCACTCACGTGTGAAGGTCCTATTTCTCCAAGGGAGAAGAATGCATGGGGCTCAGGACAGCTTGTATCCTTCGCAAGTGTCAAATTAACTTCCATCAGCTCGCTGGCCAATTCCTG
The DNA here is from genome assembly GCF_902167405.1 of Gadus morhua. NCBI lineage: Eukaryota > Metazoa > Chordata > Actinopteri > Gadiformes > Gadidae > Gadus > Gadus morhua. Next base: position 27,078,812 of record NC_044059.1, on the reverse strand, counting down.
ATATTCTTCAGTGAATCCCCAGCCAGAGACTATACAGCGTTGAGGCAGGTGATCACTTCGGTTTGCTAAATGTATCGGTCTGACATTTTCAGTGAAGTTCACCTTCTCCATTAACTTGAGAAGAAGGGGGGGAGGGGGGGGGGGGCAGACTTGTTAGAGTCAAAACAATGATGCATTGTCACCGTAATGTACATACATAACATAAAGGTGGATTCATGATCCACCAAACAAAAGTGACATGCTATATGCTTACCTGCAGTAACATCAAGTCGTTGTATCCTGTATTGTTATTGAACTCCTTATGTGGAATTGATCGTCTCACTGGAATACTCTTCCGAGTTGGAGGAGGGATCAGCTTGTGAAGCCCTAAGTGGACGTAAGTGATACTGGGACACAAAGGTATAATTTATTCATTTGTTAACAAATTGTATTGGACATTGGGCTATGCAAATACAGGCCCACAACCTGATTACGAAATCTAATTAAAAAGTCAAAATAAACAACTGCTAACTTCGGTGAATCCTACTGTTGCTTAGGCCCTTCTAGGTCCCAGTAGCATATCTATACATTGGGCTGATTACTTTGAGGGAGACCAAATGCTAAGAAACAGTTCCTTGACTACAGTGGAACAGGCTGTTCTTACGCAACCATAGCTGAAATCAGCACGGTGTTGTTGTCCTGCGGATCAGTCAAGAACCTCACCGGGCCTGGCAGTGAGCAGCTGTCACCACAAACTCATTGCTGATCAGGAAGCCGGCACAAAATTTGGTTTCGTCATTCCACATTCTCATTTCCAAAAGCACCATGTAGGGTCTACTATGAGGGACAGCTGGGTGTCCCCCGATGATTTTCCCTGTATGAACTGGAGAAGTAAAAAAGATCCCAAAATGAAGGGGATGTACACACATCAGGCTGTATCCACCTTCTTTGTAAATGGATTCAATGAATGAATCAAACTACTAATACAGTAATGATCTTCTTACCTTGACCACGAAGGCTAAGGACCAGCATCAGGACCACCCAGGTACTGCGCAGCGCCATGGTGATGAGTGTGGTGTCAGCAAGACACTGCTGCTCCACTATAGCCTTACTTTCACTGGAACTTATTAAAGTGAGTGAAGTGGAAACAGGATGTGATTGAACGAGATTGTGTGAACTTCGCTGACAACACAATCCCTGTAAGGGCATGGCCACTTCATTTTACATGAAGTAGTATTAATCTTCATTCATGGTATACATGTCTTCTTTTGCCTAGCGACTTGAATGAGAAGAAATCACAGCTCAAAATAACTTCAGATGGTCATGAATTACCTCTGTCATATCTCTCCAGTAACAACTAGCCTTTTGCAATTCTTTATACCAAGTTATAGTTCTCTATTCAGGAGCCTCTAACTCTGTCCTTGGGACTCGGAGATAAAATCATTCTGCCATGATCAATTTAATAGACAGCAGGGTTTGTTAGAAACTGGGGGCCATAGAAGTGAATGTGAATGTTATGGCCCTCCAGAAGGCATGCAGAATACATCAGACTCCATGAGGAAGAAGAGGGTTATTCAGACAAGCAATTCAATTTCTCACAGTAAGTAGTTCTTAGTACTCAGTATAGGTGGCAGACTTTAATTCCAGCTTATCATGTCTTTACTTATACCGTATTTGGTGTAGGCATCTTCAATTGGAATAAAGTATTGTGGTATGTATTTATCTTCAGTTCATTATCCAGACAATTTTAGTTCAGTTGATGGAGTACAGTCAGTTTATCTTTCAAATCATGTGTCAAATGAATATAAAGGAAAATAGTAGAAATTGGAAAGTAAAGAAATGGAATATAAAATGCATTAATATCAATATTTCTTATCATATTATTCTAAACTATTAAACCAATTCTATAGATATAGAGCAGTCCTGGAGGAGTACCCATGAAGCAGTCTTATTTTTATAATTGATCTTAAGAGAACACGTTTTATGTTATGCCTCAATTCATTTTAAAGTAACACGTTTCGAGTTATGCGTCACTTTATAGTGTTTGGTCTCCATGGCTCGTGCCCACTCACACGTTGGTCATGCATGGTTCATGCGAAATATAGAAGGGGAATTCATCAATGTCCTTATTTGCACATTCTGTGCAAGGAGGATATGGAAATAAAAACACTTTTAAAGACGTTTTTCTTAGTTGTCCAGTAAATTCATACAAAGCCCTACTCATACTGTGTTTTTCGGCTAGTTCTGTTTTTTCTCTGAACTTGTTTCGAAAATCCAAGAATTTTGATGTTGCACATGCAAACATGCCTTTTATATTAAACCAAGCCAGATTCAAACGTTCCTTGACACTGCGGTTGGGGCTCATAAGCAGCGTAACTATTCTACAGGAATTTAATCATTTCAATGAATTGATTTATTTGGTCGTTTTTAATCTAAATAAGTAAGTTCATCAAATGCATGTACACAAGGTGGCAGTCTATTTTAATTTTTAAACAATTTATCATTCAGTGGATCAAGAATGTGAAGTTATTCAAGTTTTAAACAGGGATGACTTCGTTTCAACCAGGTTTAGATGCATTAGAAAAAGTACACAAACATTTACACTCACACACACACGAAAACAAAGAATGTATGCTATTCTGCTAAGTTTTAGTTCCTTTTCATTTTCTCCCACAACGTGTCCCATTCCATGAGGTGAGAGAATCAGGACAGGTGTGTGGAACAGCGATTTATTCATCAACAAGGTTCACAAAGCACGACAAATTAACGATGACATTCTTGTGTCACTTTTTCATCATGTGGCCTAAAATCCAACCAAGATAGTCTGGGATTTTAGTGTACAGTTTGAATTTCTGTGTGCCGCCTGACACAACACCGTACGCCACTTCACCTTCACAAACAAGTGGACCGCCAGAGTCTCCCTGTAATCACACATAAAGAGGTTACTGCATACTGCTCCAACAGATTCTGAAGAAACACTAACATATAATTGTACATAGCTATTTGCTTTTGGGTCTACTTTTGACTTGTGTAACAGTAGCCAGATATGAATAAAAATTATGTGAATAATTAAATTGTCACTTACATTGGAAGGTCCGCTTTCTCCAAGGGAGGTGTAAACATGGCGATCAGCCGGGAGTGTATGTTTCACAAGGGTAACATTAACTTCCCTCAGCTCGCTGGCCATTTCGTTCGGATTCTCTTCGCTAAATCCCCAGCCAGAGACTATACAGCGTTGAGGCAGATGGTCACCTCGGCTTGCTAAATTAATCGGTCTAACATTAACTTCCCTCAGCTCTCTGGCCATTTCGTTCGGATTCTCTTCGCTAAATCCCCAGCGAGAGACCATACAGCGTTGAGGCAGAGGATCACCTCGGCTTGCTAAATTAATCGGTCTGACATGGTCTGTGAAGTTAACCTTCTCACTTAACTTCAAAAGAAAGGGGGGGGGGGATGTACTTGTTAGTGTCAAAACAAGAATGCATTGGCACTATAATGTATAATTTCTTTAACATGAAGGTGGATTCATGACCAACCTAACATAGGGGACATGCAATATGATTACCTGCAGTAGCATTAAGTCATTCAATATTGTTTTTTCATTGAAGTCCTCATGTGGAATTGCTTGACACACTTGAATGGCCTTTGTAGTTTGATCATTCTTGAACTTATGAAGACCTACATAGACGTTATAGATACTGGGACACAAAGGTTTAATTCATGCAATTGTTAACAAATTGTATTAGACATGGTGATCATAACTAAAAGCTCTATAAAACCTGCAGTTGAACGTATAGTGCAGATATAGGCCAATGACACATGTTATTGAATGAATACAGCTTTTGAGTAATGAATAATGCAAGTTATCTCCTGGATTGTAAGTTCCTGTTTTACTTGTGGAACCATAGCTGAAATCAGCATGGTGTTGTTGTCCTGCGGATCAGTCAAGAACCTCACCGAGCCTGGCAGTGAGCAGCTGTAACCACAAACTGATCGCTGATCAGGAAGCCGCCACAAAATTTGGTTTCATCATTCCACATTCTCCTTTCCAAAAGCACCATGTAGGGTCTACCATGAGGAACAGCTGGGTGTCCCCCGATGATTTTCCCCGTTTGAACTGGAGAAGTAAAAAAGATCCCAAAATGAAGGGGATGTACACACATCAGGCTGTATCCACCTTCTTTGTAAATGGATTCAATGAATGAATCAAACTACTAATACAGTAATGATCTTCTTACCTTGACCACGAAGGCTAAGGACCAGCATCAGGACCACCAAGGTATTGTGCAGCGCCATGGTGATGATTGTGGGGTCAGCAAGAATTCTGCAGCTCCACTGACAATAGCCTTTCTTTCACTGGAACTTATTAAAGTCAGAGAAGTGGAAACAGGATGTGATTGAACGAGATTGTGGGAACTTCGCTGACAACACAATCCCTGTAAGGGCATGGCCACTTCATTCTACACAAAGTAGAATTAATCTTCATTCATGGAATACATGTCTTCATTGGCCTAGCGACTTCAATTAGAGATAATCACAGCTCAAAATAACTTCAGATGGTCATGAATTACCTCTGTCATATCTCTCCAGTAACAACTGGCCTTTTGCAATTCTTCATACCAAGTTATAGTTCTCTATTCAGGAGCCTCTAAGTCTGTCCTTGGGACTCTGAGGTAAAATCATTCTGACATGATCAATTTAATAGACAGCAGGGTTTGTTAGAAACTGGGGGCCATAGAAGTGAATGTGAAGGTTATGGCCCTCCAGAAGGCATGCAGAATACATCAGACTCCATGAGGAAGAAGAGGGTTATTCAGACAAGCCATTCAATTTCTCACAGTTAGTAGCTCTTAGTACATAGTATAGGTTACAGACTTTAATCTCATCTTATAATGTCTGTACTTTACCGTAGTGTAGGCATCGTTAATTGGAATAAAGTAGTGTAGTTTGTAAATATCATCAGTTCATTATCTAGACAGTTTTAGTTCAGTTGATGGAGTACAGTCAGTTTATCTTTCAAATCATGTGTCAAATGAATATAAAGGAAAATGGTTGAAATTGAAAAGTAAAGAAATAGAATATAGAATGCATTAATATCAATATTACTTATTATATTATTCTAAACTATTCAACCAATTTTATAGATATAGAGCAGTCCTGGATGAGTACCCATCAAGCAGTCTAATTTCTATAATTGACCTTAGGAGAACATGTTTTATGTTATGCCTCAATTCATTTGAAAGTAACACGTTTCGAGTTATGCGTCACTTTATAGTGTTTGGTCTCCATGGCTCGTGCCCACTCTCACGTCGGTAATGCATAGTTCATGCGTAATAAAGAAGGGGAATTCATCACTTTCCTTATTTGCACATTCTGTGCAAGGAGGATGTGGAAATAGAAACACTTTTAAAGACGTTTTTCTTAGTAGTCCAGTAAATTCATACAAAGCACTAGTTAATTGGTTTACTGTACTTTTTGGTTAGTTCTGTTTTTTCTCTGAACTTGTTTCGAAAATCCAAGAATTTAAAAATTTTTGTGCAGCTTACATTTTGTTTATTTCCAAAATAAAATCCCTTACAAATGTTTTGGTCATGAGTTGCATCCTTTAGCCTTTTATTTGTTTTCCAGGTTACGTGTTTCATAGGCAACTATCCTCACCCAACATTATGGACATTAAAGTTATATTAGTGTCAATCCAATTTCGTTTTATTACATTTGCTGTTGCACATGCAAACATGCCTTTTATATTAAACCAAGCCAGATTCAAACGTTCCTTGACACTGCGGTTGGGGCTCATAAGCAGAGTAACTATTCTACAGGAATTTAATAATTTCAATGATTTCTATGTCAGCTATTTGATTATTATGTCAAATCCAGAAAATAGCTAAATATGTCATGAGGGAATGAATTGATTTCTTTGGTCTTCATCATGCAAAGGTCATCAAACGCATTTACGCAAGGTAGCCGTTTCTTCTTAAAGATAACCAACTTATTCAAATCAGTTGATCAAGAAAGTCAAAATATCCAGATTTCTATTCAGGTATGACACATTCTTCACTAGGTAAGGATGCCTTAGAAAAAGTGCCTAGACACAAACATGTACATGCACAAAAAACAAATAATGTGTGCTTTCCTGATAAGTTTTAGATCCTTTTTATTTTCTCATTCAATATGGAATTTGGAATGTGGTTTGTGGAACAACCATTTATTCATCAACATGGTTCACATAGTATGAGCATACAATCCAGTATGGTTTACAATCCAACCAAGATAGTCTGGGATTTTAGTGAAAACGCTATATTTGTAGGGGGGGCATGACCATTTGCCATGCAACACAACACCGTATGCCACTTCCCCTTCACAAACAAGTGGACCACCAGAGTTTCCCTGTAATCACACATAAAAAGGTTACAGTTTCAACAGTTTCGTAAATGAACAAGCAAACACTGAATATAATTGTATTTCACTGATTGCTTTTGGGTCTACTTTTGACTCGCGTACAAGTAGGCCACTATCAATAAATAAACATGAATAATATTTTTGTCACTCACGTGTGAAGGTCCTATTTCTCCAAGGGAGAAGAATGCATGGGGCTCAGGACAGCTTGTATCCTTCGCAAGTGTCAAATTAACTTCCCTCAGTTCGCCGACCAAATTCTGATTGTCTTCGCTAGTGAATCCCCAGCCAGAGACTATACAGCGTTGAGGCAGCAGGTGATCAGTTCGGCTTGCTAAATTAATCGGTCTGACATTTTCGTTGAAGTTCACCTTCTCACTTAACTTGAGAAGAGGGGAAAGGGGGGGGCGGGGGGGTAGACTGGTTAATGTCAAAACAATGATGCATTGTCGCCGTAATGTGCATACATAACGTAAAGGTGGATTCATGATCAACCAAACATAGGTGACATGCTATATGCTTACCTGCAGTAACATCAAGTCGTTGTCTCTTGTTTTATTGAAATCCTCATGTGGAATTGCTCGTCTCGCTGTAATACCCTTCGGAGTTTGATCATTGATGAACTTGTGAAGACCTACATAGACGTAATAGATACTGGGACACAAAGGTATAATTTCTACAATTGTTGCAACCATAGGTCAAATCAGCACGGTGTTGTTGTCCTGCAGATCAGTCAGTTAAGAACCTCACCGGGCCTCGCAGTGAGCAGCTGTCATCACAAACTCATCGCTGATCAGGAAGCCGTCACAATATTTGGTTTCGTTTTTCCACATTTCCCTTCCCAAAAGCACCATGTAGGGTCTACTATGAGGAACAGCTGGGTGTCCCACGATGATTTTCCCTGTTTGAACTGGAGAAGTAAAAAACATCCCAAAATGAAGGGGATGCACACACATCAGGCTGTATCCACCTTCTTTGTAAATGGAATCAATGAATGAATCAAACTACTAATACAGTAATGATCTTCTTACCTTGACCACGAAGGCTAAGGACCAGCATCAGGACCACCCAGGTACTGCGCAGCGCCATGGTGATGAGTGTGGTGTCAGCAAGAGTTCTGCTGCTCCACTGACAAAAGCCTTACTTTCACTGGAACTTATTAAAGTCAAAGAGGAAACAGGATGTCCTCGAATGTAGTATAATTTCTCAGCACAGGGTTGATCTTGAAACCCGATAGTACACACCTGCCCACATACACACATGTTTATATCAGTCATATCTCTGCAGTAAAAACAGCCTTGATAAAACACTTCATACCAAGTTATGGTTCTCTTTTCAGGAGTCTCTTAGTCTGTCCTTGGGATTCTGAGGTAACATCAATCTGACATGATCAGGTTTAATAGACAGCAGGGTTTGTTAGGAACTGGGGTCCATGGAAGTTAACGTGAAAGTTTGCCAAGGCCGTCCAAAAAGGTATGCAGAATATATCAGACTTCATGAAGTAGAGAAGGATCATTCAGACAAGCATGTAAAATCTGTCAATTTCTATTTCAATTTATATATTTCTATTTGATCATATTATTTTCATTCCATATCGTAGCAATTTCCCTGCTACATGGAACCTAGGTGGCAGCCACACTGAAACCGGTTTATTTGAAGTTTTGAATGTGATGAACATGGCAAGGGTGCTCCACTGCCATGCTGGAGATCTCTCCCTGAGTGTGTGTGCAACAGGTGTGCAGCCTCACCCACCCCCAGAGTCCAATCAAACTCAGCCAGGTGAGACATCCTCTGCTACACAAGCTGCCACACATATCAAGCAGGCAATCATATGAATTGAAAAAGCTCATGACTGTAGGGCTGTCACGGAATTAAAGATAAATGGTACTAAAGGGGTAGTTGGAAATAAAACAAAACATTTAAAGTGAATGAAACCATGCACAGTTGGAATAGAAGAAAATAAAAACGTGACCAAATGTTTTTGAATCTTCTCCCCTGGATCCGTAGGGTCGTGATTGGACTAACAGGTATGGTTCTGGGAGGTCCGGCCCTCACCTATAGCCCCTCGTTTTTATGAGCGGCCTGGGGGTTGGGACTACGAGAGGGATTAGCCAGCAACCATAGAAATACTGTCATGAAAGGAGCATAAATCCAAGGGCAAAGACATGTGAATTAAATAAGAAAAGGAAGGAAACAGCAATATTAAACCAAAGTGATGGTTTGAGATACAAAATGCTCTACAGAAAAAATAGCGCGCAAACAGCTCTGTTATGGAGGGGGTCATTGACCCTCTATTGAGTGTGACTGTGAATGTGTGTCTGCGTGTTACTCTGACTTCTGGTGGATTTAATAAACGGTATTCAAACCTCAAAGCGTGTTGACATGTAATGGAAAGTTTTGGTAAATAAGTTTCGACACTTGACTGATAAAAACGTATATATTTTTTCCACTTTTCTTGATAACTTACAAATGAAACCACAAAGGAAGAGTCATGTGGGTTTTCTCACTTCCTTTCGGGCGTTGTAGAGTTTCCCTGCAACGTGTCTGTGGTTGAAAGATGCATGCAACAAGCACGATTTGACCCCGAAATGATAAATCCTGATATATCGCTCTTGTCAGAACATTAGTCGAGATAACACACTCCTAATGAAGCACCAATGTGACTTGCTACCATGAGAACCTAAGAAGGGTTTCGAATGGGCACAGCCAATGAGGTGCGGAGAGGGTATCCGATGGTCTCAGTAGCTCCCTTCACTCCTGCTCCGTCTTTAATAATATAACCTAATGTTTAAGTTCTCAAGGGCCTATTTGTACAGCTGGGAGAGAGTCAAGGGAGTCAGAATGGAAATGGTAGAGTGGTTTTCGGGTGGGATCTGAGATTTCACTCAAGTGACCTTGTCCAAGTCAAGAACTTGAATATTTATACATTAATTAAACGTAGTTTGGTAAATAAACCGTGTGGTCTAGGTTGACACAATGTTAATGGGCTGAGGATGTTGTAGTTTCAATCTTAGCCAGCGGATCAAATGGCAGTCAATCAAATCATTTTCTTACAGTAAGTGCAGGTTGGGAAGTACGGACGTAAGGACGGGACTGACATATTCACCCGTTTAGCATATTGCTATAGCTCTGGTGTGCGTGTGAGACACTTGGATTTCTGTCAAGTATGGCCCAATCCCATTTTTACCCCTTTCCCCTTCCCCTTACCCCTTCAAAACAAGGGGGAGGGGTAAGGGGAAGGGGTAAGGGGTAGAAATATGATTGGGCCCAATCCCATTTCTACCCCTTACCCCTTCCCCTTACCCCTTCAAAACAAGGGGGAGGGGTAAGGGGAAGGGGTAAGGGGTAGAAATGGGATTGGGCCTCAGAGTCCATTGCAGGTACAAGTGAAGTCCTTCCAAAACAGCTCATCTCCATCACGGCCCGGTGGTTCACCTAATCACTCTCCTCGTGGTTTCTAAGGGATGGAGCACCAGCTCTGTGCTGCTGAAGTCACATGAAACGCCGTACATACCGTATGCCCACTGTTGACCACACAGCCAAGTGTTCTGTACATCGCTAGGGTCTTCATAGGCACTGGTGGGACAGATTAGTTGGAGCTGCAACCAGGGACCGAAAAACCAATCCAATTGACTATGTAACTGGCGAGATGATGATGGATTGTAAGAAATTAACAAAGCAAACCGAAGTTGCCATTCTGCTGCCAGAAAGCAAGACTCCCTAGTTAAATTAAATCGTTGGACTGGGAAAGAGCAAGAATATAGGAACAATCATGCCTGTGGCTTGAAGGACGTAAATTATGTCAGAGCTTTCCTTTTTTTCTGCTTCTACTGTTCTGCTCGAAAAATCTCAATCCAAAAACCATATGGAGTCCCTTGGCTCAGCCGTGGGATTCATATTCATATGTATCAGGTTTAGACCAATATAAAACAGGGATGGGGAGGTCCTCTCCCTTCTCATTTCTTTTTCCACTGTAAAGTCTTTAAACTTTCAACAGATTCATTAGCATTTTATTTTTATTAAAAAGAATATGGACAGGATTACAAAGAGCTGAGTCTCAGTATTTTTATCAGCCAATTTATTTATTCAAAAGGTTATCCTAATGTGAGGGGTCTACATTTGTTAGCATAGTAAACACACAAGGCTGACTGCAAATTGCTATGTTAGACAACAGAGATATAATAACAATATCGGGGAGGGCCGAGAGAGTTGATTATCTGTTTTCATTTGAGGTGATAGAAAGCTGGATAAAACATGTTCATCATATTAACCCTGCAAATAATGACGGTTGGACAAGTGCCTATGGCGTACCCAATGCTCTCTTATTCATGCATGCAAACTAAAGCACACAAACACACACACACACACACACACACACACACACACACACACACACACACACACACACACACACACACACATACACATGTGCACATATACACCCACGCACACAGTGTCTGGAAATACAATACTTCATTGCAGGTCTGACTGAAAATCCTACAGCCAGGCCATTATGAATTTATGGGATATAGACCTTGGTCAACCTCTCATCCGCCTGTCTGGCCAGACAGATCAAGAGGTCTGACCACAGAGAAAAGCTTTCAAAGCCGAACATGTAAGTCAACAGTGCAAAAATAGACTTTGGAAGGGGTATCGTATAGAGATGTGTGTTACAGCGTTCTAGGAGCAGGCAGCATCAAACGCAATGCATCAGCTTCTTTCAAGCAGGTCCAAATAGGGGTCAACCGTCATAAATAGGTAGAGGAAGATGATCCATACGTTTAGATGTCACTGCTCTCCCTGCACGAGAAGATAGGACGAGGAAAGATGTTGTAGTGGAGGCCAAGTGTTTTGTTTGGACTATTTGGGGTAAATTGGGTTGTAGTTGTCATAGAAGGATCTCTCGTCTCTTCTGAGTTCTGAAAGGGACTTCATGAATAATATTAAGATGTGGGTTTCGTTCTGTCTAGGTGAGACGGGTGGGAGTCAGGATTGAATTATGGATCACCCAAAGGCACTGTGCCTCAAAACCTTTAACACAGTTATTTTTTAATGAGACTCATTCAGCCCTGACACCTCGCTTCCATTTTACCTTTACACAAATTCTCAAGAAAATGTCTGCTGGTTTGCACATAACCTGGGGATGTGGTAATAGTGTCTGTTATCAGTATTCACTGATAACAGACACTACTCTGTTAAGACTTTTTTTCTATTTTCCTCTTGATTTTTCCTTTGATATTGCGTTTCATATTGGGTAATATGCCGTATAGTCAGTGTCAGAGATACGTAGTGAGGGAGAACACATATTTTCTATCGCAAACACGAAAAACCTCCGGTTTGACGTGTTAGAGTATGTTAGATCAGAGCGCATCAAGCTAAGACCTGTGGGTGCTGTAGGGAGGAGGGGCGCTCAGACACACTGAGGAATTCCGGCTATTTTGGCACTGGGTCGTTGAAAGAAGAAAGCAGGTATTTGGCACAAGAGAAGAAAGACTGGGAGGGCGGGAGACAACGAAGGAGAGGGCATCTTAAGAGTTCTAACGTCACAAAAACTTTTTGACTTGTTCATCTCAAGATTCTGTAGGAAATCAGCCTTGATACGAAGGGTGGAGGGGACATGAATGCATAGATGCATCAATCAAATCTATCTGTGTGTGTGTGTGAGTGTTTGTGCGTGCCTGTGTGTAGGCCTGTATGTGTTCTCAGACCATCTGCATTTGCACACAACCTCCTCATGTAACCCTCAGCATTTCATTAAAGTTAATGGAACCATAACACAATGATAATATTCTTTTATTACAAGGCCATTTTGAATGTTTGATTCTGATTGGTCCATCACGCCGTTCTGCGGCCTGCTGTTTCTGAACAGCAGACCTCTGCTATGAATAACAGAACGTTGCTATGGTCGCAGCTCCAACCGTATCATTTAATAGACTGCTTTTCCTTTTCGTAGAAGCCATACAATCATTTTTAAATCGTTGAAATATTTTTGTTGTTGTTATATTCTGTGTCAAATTATTATTGCGCACTAAACCCAGACCGGAGGAACAGGACCCAGATGGGAACACAGCATAACAATCAGTCCCCCTTTCACCAGAACACAAGCGCTGGGTCCAAGAGTCGCTCCCAGACTGATTACAAGTCAATCGCTTTCCTTGCTGCAAATGTTGATTTCTGGTGCCCCCCCCCCTCTATCCCACTTTGTTTTGTTCTCCCAGGGTCAGGCTTTGGTGATTCCAACAGCTCGACCTAAACGGGCTTGGCTCATTCTGACAGGACACTCTAGCCACGCGCCCCTATCAGCTGACAGCTAACGCGGTCCTCTCAAACACACGTACACTGAGAGGCGGTCGATTTAGACCTTCCATCTCAAACACTCACTCTCCAAAATGAAGTGTGCTGAGCTGAATTTCACCCACCTCCCCCATCCCAGCCTCCACCTGCTTAGGTATTCTGTATCTGACATCTCTGGGTCATGCTTTAAATCGTACAGCAGGGAGCACAAGAAAAGAGTGACACCATGCCGCCAAACTAAATTGTATTCCCATTTTACACAATAGATGGTTAAATCGATGACATGAGTGATTCCTGACACAATAGTCTGTAGCTGTCTGTAGCAGTAATTCTGGGAGATCCATTAAAAAAAGATGAGTGCACTGTTTTGTCAGGATTTAATCAGAAAGGAAGAAATTTATCGGTTGGTTGTTTATGGGTGAAGCTATATCGCCTTTCCTCCATTTTCATCTGATAAAGAAAATACACAGCTGCTTATTTTATTCGCTGCTTGTCTTTACTGCCAGACAAGTGAGCACAAATTTTGAAAACAGTATCCAGAAAGGTCAAATTATTATTTCAGTTTAGTTTATGAACTAAAAAAAACAACATTCAACTAACATATTTACAGTGTTTTGATCATTGCTATTCTTAGCTTGGAAGCAATGTATCCCATTGTAGATTTTGATTGTTCTCATATGGAAAACAGGACTGCCAAGGTTACGTAATATTTTCGTTCATATCTAATGGTCAGCCTAAAACCTAGCATACAAGCAACTTTTCAACTATATTTATCTCCATATTTTGCCAATTTGTTCTAATTACTTTCCTCTTTTAACTCCTTGCCAGTCTCCAATCATCATTAGTCTCTTTTCAAGGTAGGCTAATTACAAACCAAGTGGTGGGCTTGTGTTTTCTCCAGAACAGCTGCATTAAATATCAGTGGTCCAGTGATTATGCTGGTCCGGAAACAGACAAACAGCAACAGAGTTCCAGTCTCAACCGTTCCTTGGCAAGCTGAACCAGTTGGAACTTGGTTGATTGTTCAAAGTTGGAAGTGACGATGCATGCAAAAGCAATTAAATGATGTGTCTTCTGATGAATTCCTGCTAAATACGTTTCTCTCGTTTATTAACAGAATTTTTTGAGACTGTTTACCTGAGCCAGGTCTTTCAGTTCAGTGTCGTTATTTTTCCATGGAGCTTTCCCTAAGGATGGCTCCTGCATGGTTAGGGTACTCTGAAGATGGGAGGTGGACTCTCAGCACCTCATCAAGTTCTAAGGAATATTCCCTAGCTGTATGCTTTAGCTGGAGATTCTCAACTGGCACAGAGGAGAAACCAACCACAAGGGGAGTCCTTTGAAATGGACAGTTAGATTTTACAAGCGCTGCGATTATATATTTTAAGCTCTCTTGTCACGTACAGGAGAATTCTCCACGATTTTGATCTGTTGATCTACTAGCTACCAAGTTACAAGTGTCAACCGTTTCAGTTGAGTTAAGTTGCTTAACATTTATTGTTATCAAACACGCCTGATCGTGTGAGTATGCATAATGCATGGCACAATCCCATCAGTGAGCAGAACGTCTATGAAGAATTCTGAGGCCGCAATGCATTTGTATATCTGCAATCTTCGTCTTAATTAATCGGCTTCTTGTGGTGTACTAATGTTATTTCCTGTCAACCCCGAAACATGAGATAATCGCTGGGATCATATCGGATGGTTCTGCAGGTTTCACAAGTTGTGCGAAATGTGAACCAACAAGTCGACCGATCTCAAAGTGCAATGCAGTAATGCAAATGTCTGAGGGCTACTTTGCACTAATAGGGTTATATTGTTACTTTATGACAAGGATTAGTGTCAGAAATCGGGTTGAGGCTAGTAATAGGGATAGTGTTAGTAAAAGGGTTTGGGTTAGTATAAGGCTTAGTGTTGGTAAACAGGTTAGGGTTAGTATAAGGCTTAGTGTTGGTAAACAGGTTAGGGTTAGTATAAGGGTTATTGTTAGTAAAAGGGTTTAGGTAAGTATAAGGGTAAGTGTTAGTAAAAAGGTTAGGGTTAGGGTTAGTGTTGATAAATGGGTTAGGGTAGTAAAGGGGGAGGGGTAGTATAAGGGTTAGTACAAGGGTTAAGCAGTGGTTCCCAACCTTTTTTGGGCTGTGGCCCCATTTTGACATCAAAAAGTCCCCAGAGACATTGTTTTTTCTAGATTTTTTTTTTTAACGTGTTTGTTATACTGTGAACAGATACAGAGTAGCCAGGATAAGTGCACAAATTGACAATTTTCCAAAAATGTCCGGTATATATGCAAGGAGGCACATTTTGTGATGGTAACCTCTCGACAACCACCGTGCCTCTGTGTGAAATAGTACGTTTTCATATTAAGAGCCCTTGTCGGCGCACAGTGTTGCAAACAGACGTGCGGGCAGAGGATGTGGCTTGATATAATTCACTATGGTTACGACCTGCTGCAGGATGTCTGCGATGGGCGCAATTTAGTTATTTTTTGAGCTTCTTCCTCCCCGCACATCGTTTTCACCATATCGATGGCAGCTGGCAATATTAAAGTCTCAGCAATGCTATGTGGCTTCATATTACATGCAATGAGATAGCTCACCTCAAGAGGAGCTTTCAGGGCCCGTTCACTAGCAGTCACAGCCTTTTTGAAATACACTTGCTGTTTGTTCGGTCGGCAAATTTTTTTTCGAAAAAAGCTCTTGGTTTGCCGACATGCTCTTTGTGTGGTGGCTCAAAGTGTCTTTTGAGTTTGTTTGGCTTCATACTCTCGGCAGACAGGACCTTACTACATAGCAGACATTTTGGCTTCTCCTCGTAGTGTTCCATCACACTTGTAAATCCATTCTGAATCGTATGTTCGCTGTGTCTTTGGTGTCTGTGCCACAGTTCCTCTTGGAACTGTCTTTGGGGGGACAGTGCCAGGCGGGCGAATAAATCTTTCCAGTTTGTTTTATACACTCTGATTGCAAGTTTGTGTTTACATTTTACAGGTTTGAGCTTGAACTCAAGTAATGTAACCGTGCAGTCACGTGATCGACCCTATTTCAATTCCAGGCGACCCCACATGGGGTCGGGACCCCAAGGTTGAAAAACCCTGAAGGGTTAGTATTGATAAAAGGGTTGGGGTTAGTAAGGGTTAGTGTTGGTAAACCGTGTTGGGGTTAATATGAGGTTTAGCGTTGGTAAAAGGGTTAGTTACTGGGTTAGTGTTGCTTAAGAGTTGGGGTTAGTATTAGGGTTAGTGTTGGGGTGGTTATGGGTCTGTTTATACCTTAAGGCGCCCCAATCCTCCTTCTGAAATATGAAACCTGGAGTTTGAAAACTGGGAAATGAAATGACTCCTGTGCAGTTGGTATTTCGTCTTTATATATGCCAAGATACCTCATGTGTTAAATATTAGTATTTTACCAAATTCAAGTTCAAACAGGGTCACACGGTTATTGAAAAGCACATGTTTGGATAGAGCATTAGCCTTCACAGACCTAATGTTTCTTGCGCAAAGAATTGTTTTTATTCAGCCTTGCATTGCAAGTAACCAGTGACTTTCTCCAAACAACGGCCTACTCTTTTTCCAACTACAGTTGAGTGAAGTGACTTATGACAATCCTGGCTCAACACTGCAGCCTACTGTCGAACCCCAGCTCTGCGGTGTGCGCCGCCTCATTCATGATGGAGGCATGCCGGAGCTATCAATATCATCCCACTGCAGACGCAAATCATCGTTTTTTATCGGCCGTCATGAAATGAACATAAGGGGTAACACTGTCGATATTTATCAAATAGAACATAGGGGGTCACACTGTTGTTTTTCTTTGGTTGTCATGAAAAAAAACACAAGGGGTAACACTGTCGTTTTTATCAAATGAAACATGAGGGGTAACACTGTCGTTTTTTATCGGTCGTCATGAAAAAAACATAAGGGGTAACACTGTCGATATTTATCCATTAAAACATAGGGGGTAACATTGTCGTTTTTATCAAATGAAACATGAAGGGTGACAGTCGTTTTTTTTCTTTGGTCGTCATGAAAAAAACCAGAAGGGGTAACACTGTTGTTTTTTATTGGTCGTCATGAAAAAAAACATAAGTGAATGAATTGGTCGTCTGTTTTTTTTTTATTGGTCGTCATGAAAAAAAACATAAGGGGTAACACTGTTGTTTTTTATTGGTCGTCATGAAAGAAAACATAAGGGAAAAAAACATAACATCAGGAGTTTACAGCTAATAATGAATCATTAGAATATGACCAAAATGCGTCTCACTGTTGTTTTTTATTGGTCGTCATGAAAAAAAACATAAGGGGTAACACTGTTGTTTTTTTATTGGTCGTCATGAAAAAAAACATAAGGGAAAAAAACATAACATCAGGAGTTTACAGCTAATAATGAATCATTAGAATATGACCAAAATGCGTCTCACTGTTGTTTTTTATTGGTGGTCATGAAAAAAACCAGAAGAAAGAAAACTGTTGTTTTTTATTGGTCGTCATGAAAAAAAACATAAGGGAACGAATTGGTCGTCTGTTTTTTTTTTATTGGTCGTCATGAAATAAAACATAAGGGGTAACACTGTTGTTTTTTATTGGTCGTCATGAAAGAAAACATAAGGGGTAACACTGTTGTTTTTTATTGGTCGTCATGAAAAAAAACATAAGGGGTAACACTGCTGTTTTTTTATTGGTCGTCATGAAAAAAACCAGAAGGGGTAACACTGTTGTTCTTTATTGGTCGTCATGAAAAAAAACATAAGGGAATGAATTGGTCGTCTGTTTTTTTTTTATTGGTCGTCATGAAATAAAACATAAGGGGTAACACTGTTGTTTTTTATTGGTCGTCATGAAAAAAAACATAAGGGGTAACACCGTTGTTTTTTTATTGGTCGTCATGAAAAAAACCAGAAGGGGTAACACTGTTGTTCTTTATTGGTCGTCATGAAAAGAAACATAAGGGAATGAAATGGTCGTCTGTTTTTTTTTTTATTGGTCGTCATGAAATAAAACATAAGGGGTAACACTGTTGTTTTTTATTGGTCGTCATGAAAGAAAACATAAGGGGTAACACTGTTGTTTTTTATTGGTCGTCATGAAAAAAAACATAAGGGGTAACACTGCTGTTTTTTTATTGGTCGTCATGAAAAAAACCAGAAGGGGTAACACTGTTGTTCTTTATTGGTCGTCATGAAAAAAAACATAAGGGAATGAATTGGTCGTCTGTTTTTTTTTTATTGGTCGTCATGAAATAAAACATAAGGGGTAACACTGTTGTTTTTTATTGGTCGTCATGAAAAAAAACATAAGGGGTAACACTGTTGTTTTTTTATTGGTCGTCATGAAAAAAACCAGAAGGGGTAACACTGTTGTTCTTTATTGGTCGTCATGAAAAAAAACATAAGGGAATGAAATGGTCGTCTGTTTTTTTTTTATTGGTCGTCATGAAATAAAACATAAGGGGTAACACTGTTGTTTTTTATTGGTCGTCATGAAAAAAAACATAAGGGGTAACACTGTTGTTTTTTTATTGGTCGTCATGAAAAAAACCATAAGGGGTAACACTGTTGTTTTTTATTGGTCGTCATGAAAGAAAACATAAGGGACACTGTTGTCTTTGTCAAATAAAATATAATGGGTAACACTGTCGTATTTTATTGGTCATCATGAAAAAAAAAAAAAAAAAAAAAAAAATTGTCCTTGTCAAATAAAATATAAGGGGTAACACTGTTGTTTTTCATCAGTCATCATGATAAAAACTGTCGTTTTTATCAAAAGATACGTAAAGGGTAACACTGTCGTTCTTTATCTGTCGTCATGAAAAACCCATAAGGGGTAACACTGTCGAAATGTATCGAATAAAACATAGGGGGTAACACTGTCGTTTTTACCAAATGAAACATGAGGGGTGACAGTGTCGTTTTTTATTGGTCGTCATGAAAAAAAACATAAGGGGTAACACTGTTGTGTTTTATTGGTCGTCATGAAAAAAGACATAAGGGGTAACACTGTTGTTTTTTATTGGTCGTCATGAAAAACACATAAGGGGTAACACTGTTGTTTTTTATTGGTCGTCATGAAAAAAAACACAAGGGGTAACACTGTTGGTTTTTTTTTGGTCGTCATGAAAAAAACATAAGGGGTAAAACTGTTGTTTTTCATCGGTCATCATGGGAAAATAACATAAGGGTAACACTGTTGTCTTTGTCAAATAAAATATAAGGGGTAACACTGTCGTTTTTTATTGGTCGTCATGAAAAAAAACATTAGGGGAATAATAGAAATACACACATACATTTTAATGTCATGTATATCCTCTTTATTGATGATTGATTATTGTCTATTGTCATCGCCTCAGTGGTGCAGTGGAGTGCACTCTGCCTAACCCACTGGAGACCGTGGCTCAATTTCTGTGGAAAACACAATATCTTTAATTTTAAACGTAATGTTATCATGTCTATTGTCATATATAACCTCAGACATAATACAATTACAAATGTCAGTGGGAAGTGGAGAGGGCTGTGAGCGAACCCCCTGGAGACCGGGGTTCAAGTCCGGTTGATGTCCTCTGTTGGAAGACTCTTATTTCTATTTCATGCGAATTATAAAGTCAAGTATAACCATTGTGATGTCTTAATGCAGTGTCTTGATGGTGCATGAATAAGTTCGGAGGTTAACACTCTAAACAGCTCAGGTTCGAATCCCCGCAAAAACGTCAACAGGGGTACCACTGTTGTTTTTTATTGGTCGTCATGAAAAAAAAAGATATTTGAAAAAAAAAAAAAAAATTGTCCTTGTCAAATAAAATATAAGGGGTAACACTGTTGGTTTTCATCAGTCATCATGTCAAAAAAACATAAGGGGTAACACTGTCGTTTTTATCAAATGAAACGTAAAGGGTAACACTGTCGTTTTTTATCTGTCGTCATGAAAAACCCATAAGGGGTAACACTGTCGTAATGTATCGAATAAAACATAGGGGGTAACACTGTCGTTTTTACCAAATGAAACATGAGGGGTGACACTGTCGTTTTTCTTTGGTCGTCATGAAAAAAACCATAAGGGGTAACACTGTAGTTTTTTATTGGTCGTCATGAAAAAAAACATAAGGGGTAACACTGTTGTTTTTTATTGGTCATCATGAAAAAAAACACAAGGGGTAACACTGTCGTAATGTATCGAATAAAACATAGGGGGTAACACTGTCGTTTTTACCAAATGGAACATGAGGGGTGACACTGTCGTTTTTCTTTGGTCGTCATGAAAAAAACCATAAGGGGTAACGCTGATGTTTTTTATTGGTCGTCATGAAAAAAAACATAAGGGGTAACACTGTTGTTTTTTATTGGTCGTCATGAAAAAAACATATGGGGTAACACTGTAGTTTTTTATTGGTCGTCATGAAAAAAAACATAAGGGGTAACAATGTTGTTTTTTATTGGTCGTCATGAAAAAAAACCCAAGGGGTAACACTGTTGTTGTTTTTTTGGTCGTCATGAAAAAAACATAAGGGGTAACACTGTTGTTTTTCATCAGTCATCATGGGAAAATAACATAAGGGTAACACTGTCGTTTTTATCAAATGAAACGTAAAGGGTAACACTGTCGTTTTTTATCTGTTGTCATGAAAAACCCATAAGGGGTAACACTGTCGGAATGTATCGAATAAAACGTAGGGGGTAACACTGTCGTTTTACCAAATGAAACATGAGGGGTTACACTGTCGTTTTTCTTTGGTCGTCATGAAAAAAAACATAAGGGGTAACACTGTTGTTTTTTATTGGTAGTCATGAAAAAAACCATAAAGGGTAACACTGTTGTCTTTGTCAAATAAAATATAAGGGGTAACAGTGTCGTTTTTTATTGGTCGTCATGATAAAAAACAAAAGGGAAATAATAGAAATACACACAAACATTTTAATGTCATGTATATCCTCTTTATTGATGATTGATTATTGTGTATTTTCATCGCCTCAGTGGTGTAGTGGTGTGCACTCTGCCTAACCCAATGGAGACCGCGGCTCAATTTCTGAGGAAAACACAATATCTATAATTATAAACGTAATGCTATCATGTCTAATGCACTGCCATATATAACCTCAGACATATTTAAATTAAAAATCTTAACCATTGTGATGACTTTATTCGGTGTCTTGATGGTGCATTGATAAGTTCGGAGTTTAACACTCAAAACAGCTCAGTTTCGGGTCCCCGCAAAAACGTTGACAGGGGTACCACTGTCGTTTTTTATTGGTCAACATGGAAAAACATGAGGGGTAACTGTCGTTTTTTATCGACCGTCATGAAATGAACATAAGGGGTAACACTGTCGATAATTATCAAATAAAACACTGTTGTTTTTCTTTGGTCGTCATGAAAAAAAACACAAGGGGTAACACTGTCGTTTTTATCAAATGAAACATGAGGGGTAACACTGTCGTTTTTATCAAATGAAACGTAAGGGGTAACACTGTCCTTTTTTATCGGTCGTCATGAAAAAACATAAGGGGTAACACTGTCGATATTTATCCATCAAAACATAGGGGGTAACATTGTCGTTTTTATCAAATGAAACATGAAGGGTGACACTGTCGTTTGTCTTTGGTCGTCTTGAAAAAAAACATAAGGGGTAACACTGTAGTTTTTTATTGGTCGTCATGAAAAAAAACATAATGGGTAACACTGTCATTTTTTGTTGGTCGTCATGAAAAAAAACATAAGGGGTAACACTGTCGATATTTATCAATTAAAACATAGGGGGTAACACTGTCGTTTTCATCAAATGAAACATGAGGGGTGACACTGTTTTTTTTCTTTGGTCGTCATGAAAAAAACCATAAGGGGTAACACTGTTGTTTTTTATTGGTCGTCATGAAAAAAAACAAAAGGGGTAACATTGTTGTTTTTTATTGGTCATCATGAAAAAAAACATATTTGAAAAAAATATATATTTGTCCTTGTCAAATAAAATATAAGGGGTAACACTGTTGTTTTTCATCAGTCATAATGGGAAAAAAACATAAGGGGTAACATTGTTGTTTTTATCAAAAGATACGGAAAGGGTAACACTGTATAGAATAGAATAGAATAGAAACACACACGCACACATGCACACACGCACACACGCACACACGCACACACACACACACACACACACACACACACACACACACACACACACACACACACACACACACACACACACACACACACACACACACACACACACACACACACACACACACACTCAGTTGGAGCCGAACAGGATTTCCGTTGCGATGGGTTTCCTCCATCAGCGACTTATACAATAAACAAATTATCTAAAACAAAACCCCTCTTTCATTTTAAAATAATAGTATGCAAATATGTTGAATAGGCCTCCATCTTTGTTATACTTTTAAAGTGTTCCTATATAGCCTATTTTATAGCTTACACACTGATATTTTAAAACAGTCCACACCATGGACATATAATATTGGGCTAGCCCCACCAGTAAGTAAAATAATCTCTTTCCACTTCAACAGAGAAACACTCATTTCAATGTTTCAAGTCCAATACACATTGCATTGGGCTGGTGGGGCTAGAGCCCCTCTTGCCCCTCCAGACGAACTCAGCCGGAAGAAGCAAGCCAGGGTCGACTAAAAATTAAATAAAAGCGCCAAACTTATTATTTTATAGTACTTTCTGGGGAGATTATTTTTTAAAAAGATATATATATATGAAAAAATATATATATTCTATTTTTTATATATTTCTTTTTTTTTCTTTTTCATTTTCTTTTCTTTTTTTCTTGTGAGAGTAGCGACTTGCCCCTAATGACCAGTAGCCACTGCTCATTCTGACCTGGGACATTTAGAATTGTCGGTCCTCCTCATTTTTTTCCGGTCATTGACCGGTAATAACCGAAAACGGAAACTCTGCTATAAACCGGCCTAACTTTCACCGTCAACACCGAACCTCTTCTTCTTCGCACGGCTGTCAACATCCGAAACATACGCTAGTTAGATTTTCTCAAACAGCAGTTTCAAGTACGGGTAGCATAGAACTAACGTTAGCCAAGTGGGGGCTCCATGATTGCTAAATCTAATGAGAGAGGTAAAATTGCCATTAAGGAAGGAAAGCATAGTATGCCTTGCGACTGTGCTTCGCAGTATGCCTTGCGAAACCCAGTATGCCTTTCGAGACACCTCGTGATTGGTCGATGAAACGCTACCAGGAACGCCTAAAGGGTGTTCTTGTGTCATGACGGAAACGCCCAAGCCTGCAGCTGGACCCTTCTCGGAGCTATGAGGTTCGCTGACAGTTTGAGGTGACACTGGAGTTCCTAGACTTAGTCACAAGCTCTTTAAAATACTTTTTATTGGCTAAATATTCCTAGAGCCCCGCAACTGGAGATAAAGGGTGACCAACAAAATGTGTTAATTTATTTTTCTAGCTTTCATATATTCTTGTGAATCAAAAAAATGCAATACTGTAGTACCCT
>NC_044059.1:27030674-27053174 GCF_902167405.1 Gadus morhua | reverse complement strand
GTTGAGCTAATAAAAGCACATTGGCCCAGGGAGGCAGTGATTCGTCCAGGGTTGGCCGGTGAGTCAGTAGACGTCACGGAGGGTGGCGGCTGGGATGAGGACAGTGCTTCAGGAACTAGAGGAGACGAGTGATGAATGAGCTTGGACCTTTGCATGAAACCCAGTCTTCCATCGGAAGCAGGCTCAATTATAACCTGGGAAAACACTTCCATTGCCCTGATCCTGCACTGTCCGAAGTGGATTACAGAAGAGCTGAGAATGTGGTTATTTTGTTATAAATTCTGCTTTTTTTTTTATCGAGGATCTCGTTCCACCTGATGATTCATGTCTGCCATTATGTTTTTTTTTCCTTTTCCCTCGTTGAACATTTGCCTGATAAAACTAGTTATGTTTGTCTGGGATTACAGTCGTAACATACTTCTAGTTATACTGTATTTATTTGTCTAACCCAATCTTGTGGGGCTATTAGACTGCCTGTTTTAATTTTAACTCACATTAATCTCTAGCCATGGATTGAACAAAGATGTTGATTTATACTTTTGAAAATACCAAAATATTAAAATAACATTTTCTCCCAGAGAGCTACTTGGGAATGTTGAAGGAATATATTTATTTTTGCATAACAGTTTACGTAGGCTATCAACATTTATTGGATTTGTGCTATGA
This sequence comes from Gadus morhua, assembly GCF_902167405.1. Classification (NCBI taxonomy): domain Eukaryota; kingdom Metazoa; phylum Chordata; class Actinopteri; order Gadiformes; family Gadidae; genus Gadus; species Gadus morhua. Next base: position 27,052,508 of record NC_044059.1, on the reverse strand, counting down.
TTTGACACATGGTTTTGATAGGCAAATGCAAAATATTATAGATCTGATTGAACATGAAGACAGAGATCATTGTCCAACTGTTGTTCACAATTTTCCACCAATTATCTATTTCTAAAAGAATACTCTGATGATTTAATCATTTCATTGCTCAAATTAGCCTGCAATTAAAATAATATGTTCCTTTTGGTGGTGGTGCGCACATTTGTGATAACACTTAAGACTTAACAATAGTGGGTTCAATATAATTGATACCAAGTAAAAGGGTATATTATGTAGCAACATATCTATCCAGAAATGATTTAAAATTGGTTATGTCCTACACTCTAAGCTCATTAGGACATACAGTAGATATATGACACCATGTGCTTGATGTGGCAAATCTCATGTTGCATGCCAGTGTGCAGTGACGCAAAACCTCCTAACAGGCATCAATAGTATTTTCCTGCGAAAACATATCCAAAGGAATAGCTTTTCTTCTAAGCAGTGGACTTCAAACCAGCATCCTGAAGCCAGAGCAGGACAAAAGGGCTCTCTGTTGCACAACTTGAGCGGATAAAGTAACAGCTCACATCACTCTCAGACTACACTGCCCAGACTTGGTGGTTGGCAATGTAAAGAACACAACGATTCAGTGGATAAAGGAAAACTTGAGCTTTTAATGTTGTCCTATTTTTTGATTTATTTTATGAATGATTGATTTTTTTTTTTCCAAATGGAAATTGTGTTTCAATAACTGGAAATTATATCTGTCCATATTTTAGCAAAGGAGCCAAACAAATTAGAACGATTTTGATATCCTACACGGCAATACATTTTTATCGTCTTTAAAACCTAGTGCAACTTTAACCTAGGGGTTAGATGTTCACATTAGACTTTGTCCAATAGTGATAGACTAATGTTAATTATGAAACAGGTCTGTGGAAAACATGACTTGTATACCCTGCCAAATACCTGTCTGGAACAGCTTTCCACCAAATTATGGAAAATATTTAACCTGGTGCCAAATGGAGGGCAATTGCTAATTGAGGAATCACATATAAGCTATTTACTCCATGTACCTTAAACCCCAACTCAGGGGGAATTCCATCGCTATGGGCTGTAGCTTGTATGTAATGTAGACTACTGAAAGGGCCACCTAGTCTTTTGTTATTTTTAATTTGCTGCACCATGGAAAATGAAGTGGAATGAGACAACAGCCAGGTCCATTTAACGAACAGCTTTAAGACTAGACTCAGTCCACTGGAACACATGAATGCTACTTTGATAAATCATTGTATGCATGTCGTTACAATGGTACAAAAGGTATTTTCATAGGGCAATCTACACTTCAATACCCAAGTATAAAGATCAGTCAGCCAGCTGTAATCTGTAATATGTAACCGCTGTCAAACATCACCAGAAGAGATTAATCAAATAAACACAATGAAACCTAATGAGCACTTCCTGATAGGATGCTCCACACAAGGGGCGAGAGGAAACAAGCTCCGGGGCTATCCATACTGGGGCTAGAGGAAACCAGCTCTGGGACTCTACGGGGGTGGACTCGAAAGCATGTCGGCGCGGTTATTATGGAAGATTCTCCTAACGTTATCCAGCCAAATCAAGCTGTCGAAACAGCTGGTTTAATCCGAGAAACGCGGGGAGCGAAGACGAAGCACGCATCATCCTTCGGGTTCTAATGGCTTCGAGCTCCGGGAACGAGGACGGAAACAAGGAGAGCGGTGCGTGGAGACTCGCAGGCCCAGTCTCGGAGCTCTCGCAGAAGCCGTGCCGCCTGATGTACTCCCCGCTCGGACACCAGGCAGACGTCTGCCTCTTCCACGTCAAGGGGGAGTTCTTCGCGATGGACGCCCGTTGCTCGCACTCCGGTAAAGATCAACGTCATCACGAAAACTACCGAGAACGTTTTGCGTTACAGATGCTTTGTTTATCCCAAGCCCCTTGCCCCCTGCTAATAATAGTTTGATACACATGGCGTAATACAGCTGAAGCTTGGATAGCCTCGTCACCTAACGTTACAAAATCCATTCCTGTTGTAAACATGTCATGTCCCTGCTGGGCCGTCAAACCGAGATAAAGCGTCTTGGTTGTCGCTGTAATAAGCGTTTCCGGTTGTAGTGACCATGTGTGTGTGTGTGTGTGTGTGTGTGTGTGTGTGTGTGTGTGTGTGTGTGTGTGTGTGTGTGTGTGTGTGTGTGTGTGTGTGTGTGTGTGTGTGTGTGTGTGTGTGTGTGTGTGTGTGTGTGTGTGTGTGTGTGTGTGTGTGTGTGTGTGTGTGTGTGTGTGTGTGTGTGTGTGTGTGTGTGTGTGTGTGTGTGTGTGTGTGTGTGTGTGTGTGTGTGTGTGTGTGTGTGTGTGTGTGTGTGTGTGTGTGTGTGTGTGTGTGTGTGTGTGTGTGTGTGTGTGTTATGTCCTGTCAGGTGGTCCTCTCTGTGATGGAGACATTGAAGAGGCCAACGGGGTACTGCAGGTTTTCTGTCCATGGCACGACTATGATTTCAATCTGAGGACGGGCAAGTCGGGGACTGGGTTACAGGTAGGTCCACTGGGTGGGCTGAACTGGGGAACTGGCTGGTCAGTCCTGGGTTAAAGGGGGTGTTACTGTGGGGAGATCTTTTTAATGTTCAATTTGGATTTTGGAGAATATTACAGTGCTAGTGCAGTTATTTGGCCTTGCTATTACTCATAAAAATGAGTCAGTAGGCCTAACGTGATGTTTGATTAGGAGGGAGAATAAAAGTGTTCCCCACAAATAAAATATTTAAAGTTATTGTACAATTTTGAAACCAATAATGTAACTTTTGTGATGGCATTATGAAGCTTGTCGTGGTGTTTGTGTGTTATTCTAAACCCCATGAACTATGAAATTATTTTCTATATCAATATTAGTAGTAAAAAATGAAAAAACTGCAGCTGATTTATTACACAACTGACAACTGAGGCGGTGTGTTTTTGATGGCTCAGAGCAGAATATCAACCCGCCAACATCAACCTGAGTCTGGTTTTACAGCCATGGAAATGGTCTCAGACCAATTTTCTAGCATAATTGAATGCTTCACATCTCAGTATGGACAATCACTGCTATATACTTTTACGAGCTGACATGGTAATGAGTCAAACGGAGCAGTAAAAACCTGTTTAGTGAAATACATTTTGTATTGGCTGTAATTAACTTAATGAAGTTAATTGACATGTTACGCGAGATCCTTTGATTGGATATATTCATGTTTGGAGTCACCAACTGCTTTACGTATCAGTAGAAAGAATGGAGTTGTGATGTTGAACTAATAACTGTTATGATCTTTCATTTTTGTCTATGCAGATTGAAAGAGCACATGTCCAAACCATTTTTTTTCAACCGATCAATCTATAGATACATTATTTTGCGCTATTTCACCTAAAAAGGAGTGGTTAACCATATTCCTAAAGGGTTGTATTTGACGTGATGGGTTGCACAATATGTGTGTGGCCTTCGGAAGACAGTGAAAAAAAAGTGCCTGGTCGATTTTTGGCCTTAAATATGTTGGTTTTTATATTTGCCTAAGACACTTGGAAGTTGGATCAAGAGTCGCGTCTCCATTTTAAGGAATTTTTCATTTCTTTTTTTCTCTCCTTTTCTTCAGCAAGAAGTGTATGAGGTGAAGATCCAGGAGGACTGTGTGTACGTGAAGCATGCCAGTCCTCTCTCCTTACAGCCATTCCCAGCAGTGAAGAAAAGCTGAACTCCTTCCCACAAAGGTCTTTGTGGGACCCCTACTTGTAGCACTCACGCCATAGTTTTCAAATATACATTGGCCTATATATATATAATAATAATAATTGGAGACATCCCTGAGCCTTATCTATCAGTTTTGTTGGAGCTTGGATAGATTGGGAACACAATGGACTCAGTTCACAGCCATCTATCAAGTCTGGAGATGACAGGAGTCATGGAATTTAAGTGAGATGATTGGTTATCAGAGAGAGAGAGAGAGAGAGAGAGAGAGAGAGAGGGAGAGGGAGAGAGAGAGAGAGAGAGGGAGAGAGGGAGAGAGAGAGAGAGAGAGAGAGAGAGAGAGAGAGAGAGAGAGAGAGAGAGAGAGAGAGAGAGAGAGAGAGAGAGAGAGAGAGAGAGAGAGAGAGAGAGAGAGAGAGAGAGAGAGAGAGAGAGCTTTATGTGGAGCTTCAAGCTCCACATAAACTCCAGACTGGATCTAACGGTTTCCGTGCCAAAGACGTTTATCTTTGGCATATTGGTTGTGTATTTGCCTTTATTTCTATTTCCCACGTTTAAGAATTGATAACTGCAATGACCGTCCTTTAGCAAGTGCATAACATTGATTAAATTGCCCTGTTTATTTAGAAGATCTGATTTATTTTGTTTTTTTATGACACCTAGATTTGTAGTGGATTCAGGATGTTCACTATACGCATTTGAAAGTAAAATCACAACGTGAACAACACATCGTTTTCTATCATATGCATGACGCATAGTGAGGCCCTATCTGGCCTATTAGCCAAGCCTTTTCAATTAAAAATGTTAAGGTTTTCTTTTCTATCACTATTCATCCAAAACATAACTAGAGCCTTATTTGTTAATGTTTCCTCCTGGGGGATATTTACCTGTAAGTGTGAAGATATATTATCAGTTAAAACATTTCAGACCTCAAAGTGATTCAACTGGGGAAACATGCAGGCACACACATCCTTATTTTTGGTGCTGGGAGCGGGCATTAATATACCTTTTTGACTCCTCTGTTGGCCAGTTCACAGTTGATTCCTCACTGATGCGACTACAATTGGTACTTTATACTTGTAATGCAGTCGTCGTAACAAAGTTGACTTTGAAAAGAGTATATGCATATGTGGTGTGTGTGTGTGTGTGTGTGAGTGTGGGTGTGCGCATGTTTATGTATATGTGTGTGGGTTTTGGTGATTATGTGCATATGTGTGTATTTTTAGGATGTTGACGCAATGTGTTTGGCTCACTGACATTTCCTTCGCATGTTGCACTGGCCAAGAGTGTTGATGGAAGTCTAGCTCACCATTCATTTTGTTCTCCTCAAATTTGGCTTCCTTTTTTTCGAGACCGCATTGTGCTAATATTTCCAGTCACTAAACTTATTTTAAAGGTCACAAAATTAGGGCACAGGTTCTGTGGGCTGGATGGAGAAGAAAATCAATTCAAAATGTCTCATTCTCTTGTGGAAGGCCACTATTCATTTTCCTGGAGAGAAAAACATTTCTAAATCTGTATGTCTGTTCTATGTTGTTTGATGTTTAAGGGAACAAGCATTTGTAGCGTCAGCAACACGCTTGTGTTTAAGATGCTTAAACACAGGATTGTTAATTTCTCTCCCAGGCTGCAAATTGTGTTATTAGCTTCATATTATTTCTTACGTTGACTGTCACAATGTGCATCTTTGCATTATTGATGTTGTTGTTTGAAGTATTCAAAATACTAACATAATCTATGTACATATATTTCAGTTACCTCAGTTGTGTTTGTATTTTAAAAATAACTTGACTTTGTCCTCAAATCAATGAAATCACTGACTCAACAGTTGTTTACTCTCCTTTAATTCTTAATTACATATAATAAAAAACAAAAATTTAGACAAAGCATCACCCAAAAAGTTTACAAAAACATATTTACATGTTGTTCACATGGTAACTTCATACAATACACTTTACAAATCAAACCTTAATTCAGCAAAAGAAGAAAAACAATAACTTGATAAATGGAATACAATTAGTCAATAGTGTTATGCAAGAGTTGTAATTGATCGATATGATGTTCATGCGCCTTTCCTTAAAGAAATCCATTTCTGTGACTCATTAAGGACTGCATAGGAGGGTTCTGTGGTTCCGTCTTAATAAGTTATATAGTCTCCTTCAAACTAGCCAGATATAACCGAAGAGCACACTGCTGTTATCCATAGCTCTTCATGCAGTTACATTCCCATAAATCACCACAGGCCTAAAGCCGGTTGCTTCTTATTAACCTTAATGTTCAATAAGTCTGCATCAATTAGGGGTTTACATGGTCCATGCCAGCGTTTTATAATATAGTAAGATGACAGTTTTACAAAAGGAATTATCTTGAGATTAATAATGAATGAATTATGTTTTGTTCGTCTTTCACGTTTATATATACATACTTGACATGAGGTACCGTAATAAAATGAAAATAGTATGAAATATTATCTTCATTTTCAATGTTAAGAACGTTTTGTGGAAGGGTGACTGAAACTACCCTCCGAGATAACACATTTTCCTTTTTGTTACCCAAGGTCTATATCTATGCTTGTAGTTTTTTTTTAAAGTATTTCATGGTGATTTGTTACAGTGAAGATTAAAGATGACAATATATTTCAACCTCTTGCCCTTTATAATAAATTAATATTTATCTAACGTGTACATGTACTCTCCAGAATTAACCGTTTGCGTATCTCTTTCATAGAACCCGGAACTATGATTACTAAATCAGTTCATCTCATCATTTAACATTGTTTTGCATCATCTTTAAAGTTTATCTGAAGGCAAAGGAGCTGTTCACATGATGTGGATGCATTCACAGGCAATGCTTGACATAATGCTAAACACACCTCCCTATTAGTGTCCACTTGTACCACAAACTCCAACACATGCCTTCTCTTTATCAGGAGCCAACTTATCTGTCAAATCATTTTCCTCTGTAAACATCTTTTCCTACACATGCAACCAATTTCAAAGTCTGGAATTCTGTGAGTGATGGACTGTGGGGCCCAAAACCACTAATATTTTTCCCTTCATTTTTTTTTTCCTCTGCCAAACTGCATTATCATCCATCAGTATGTAATCGTGATCCACCTTTCCTCTTGATGTTCTCGGACTTAACATTTCCTTCAGTTGCTTAACAGCTGTTGGAATTCCCTTGGTGACCTTGGTTTACACACACACACACACACACACACACACACACACACACACACACACACACAAATGTCACGTCTTTATAAGATTTGGCTCTCCGCATCACCTGGACCCTTTTATTTTCCTTTATCTAGCACAGAGCCTGGAGGGTACAGGGAGTGAGTTTTTAACGGACCAGATTTGACTACTTCCCTCGGGGACAGTAGTTATGTGTGAGGTCAGTCGTAATGGCCGGGGTCTCACACGTCCAGATTAAGGGGCTGGCAAGAGCAACGCAACTAATAATGGAACTTGGGAGTATCCTCTAGAACAGAAGCTTTAAGTTACGGTATAAATATCCCTTTTACAGACACACCTTGCATTTTAATCCACACCGATAAAAATCGTTTTTTATTGGAGAATTTACGTCATTAGCATGAACTTGTGGAGCGGAGTTAACCAAGACACAAAAGGCTGATGCTGCAACTATTGCGATTATTAACAACATGTACCGCAATACTCTCACCAGAGGAGCAGTTATGAGCTTAAATCCATCTGCACTTTGCTGAAAATGTCTGAACCATCTGAATTATTCCCAAAAGTATACGTGATGTGTTTTCTGATTAAACACAGCCCCCTTGTTTACTTCCAGCCTTGCCTGATTTCTCCAAGCTCTAGAGCCTACCTCATTTGGCTTTGGGATAAGGTCAGCTCCAGGGGATTCCCCATGGCTCCTCAAAAGCCCATAAAGCTCCAGAAGTGACTATGATGGGGATAAACAAGTTGTACCCATTATGGAGGCTGGAAGTTCCCTCCTCCTATCTTACCAACTCAAATTTACATAACGCACTGAATCCTCACCAGAAAGGGCCTCTTGAACCCTTGAAGTCTGAACAGGGAGAACTACACTATCTTGTTAATAATTGCTTTTCTGAAAAGGACCAAATACATCCCTCTTGTAAAACCATGTCCAGTAAAATTAGGAGTGCCAAGACTTAGTGTTTTTTCTCCAAGAAAGAAACGCTCCACTGAGAAATGAACCCGGAGTAATGAGAATGTTCTGGGAAGTTTAACGTATTGAATGAGATTTACTGTGAATAAATCCACCATGCAGTTGCAAAGAATGTTCGGACCATAAAGAAGGTCCGAACATTAAATAAAATAATCTCCTTGGTTGTTGCCAAAAAAAAAAGTGTAGGTCTGCAACATTGTTCTGAGAGTATATGGGTTTGCCGTATGCAAGGTCGGCACCCTGCAAGGTTTCTCAAGTTAACATGGTACATCATTATTGCACTTAAATATTCAAAGACAGACAGACACTAATAGCACCAGACAAAAAGATCAGTTTGAATTACATATTAGACTTGCCGTTAACCTCATTAAGTCACAGTTCCTATGAAAGAAGAGACGGCTGGGGGAAATGGCGGGTGGACATTGTTCAATTTGGTGAGGCTTTCCGGGTCATGAACAGAAGTGGAATGTGGAACTTTTGTCATTCCTAACATCTATGGCTCCTTTGGGCCGTCTGCAAAAAGATATGTGGAGTCTACTGCTTCTTATCTTTGTTTTTGTGCAATGCTTGTCCTGGCAAGAACCTTAGTAGGCGAAAGAGGCGTGGGGGCTGAATTACTTTAGCGAATGGATGAAAATGTGTGTATTTAAATCATGTCGTATTTTTGCCAGCCCCATACCACATCAAATGTGCCGCTATGTAACTTCCTTACATTTGGGGGTAAAATTTAGTGTTTTGCAACGTCAAGCATTCTGTCAACAAAAATAAAGCAGGCATCTAAACTTGATGATACCTTGAAGCCGAGTTAAATGTGAAGCTGGTTATATTTTCAATTGTCCTGCTTGATTAACACAAAATTGCTATTCCTGTGTTATTGAAAAAAGCACATGTACAAAATGTATTGAAAAACCCTTGGAGTAAATAGGAGACTCATTATTTTTTGCAAATCCTTTGTGCTAGATATTGCTGCGGTGGTCGTGCATTCGGAGGCCATTGGAACTGGGGCAGGGAGTTCTGTGTTGTTCATAGTGAGACCAAAGTTCATATCCACCTTTAACTGACTGGCCCAGCAAGGCTCTCCCTCTGTTGACATTTTGGAATCTAGAAATAAAGATAGATAATGTATAATTATTATTTTAGCCTCATCATTATCATCATTTTTATAATATTTACTGTTCTTCTGCTTCTTTTTCTTCTTCTTGTTACTATAATCATGAGAGGAAGTAAAAACCACACACACACACACACACACACACACACACGCACACGCACACACGCACACACACACACGCACCCATCACCACACCTATTCTTGTTCTAATGTCAACATACCTTCAGAAGAACTACTGGCGTAGTTGTCCTCGCGAGGTCACTCTTCTTCTGCTGGTGGAGCTGACGCTGGAGACCCTGCGACCCTGACTCCTGCTGCGCTGCTCCGAAGGATAGGCCACCACCTGGGTAGACGACCGCTGCACCTGCAGGCCCTGCGACTCCCGCATGTCCCTGGCCATCTGGGACAAGGTCTGCCCTGGGTTGGTCTGCAGCCGCTGGAAGAGGCTTTCCCTGGTGATCTTCCTCTCCGGACAGCTGAAGGTCATCGCCACTCCGGAATCGGACTTCATCTCTCTGGAGAAACCGTCGGAAGTGCCGTCGAAGCAGCGTCCGATGGCGATCTCCTTGGCCACCCTGGGGTTCTGGTCCGTGACGGTGTAGATGCCGTAGTTGTGCCCCAGGGGGTCAACGGGGGCGAGCATGTGGAAGGCGTGGGACTCGTTGTTCTGAGGCACCGGGGGGTGTTTGGTGAGGTACTCCTGCAGGAGGTTGTTGATGCCGACTCGACGGCAGTTGCCCTGAGGGAGGAGGGATATGAGGGATCGGTCCACCTCAGACTGGTCAAACAACATCCCGCTGCATTTGAACTCCACGCAGGCTGCAGAGGTGTTGGCTTCCCTCATGTCTCGGGTGCTGCGTATGTCTCGGATGCCGTACAGTTTTCCCTTGGTGGCGCGGTGCGTTCCGCCCATGTTCTTGGACCTGACCATCACTTCCTTCTGCCCTTGAACCTTGATCTTGATAAAGCAGGCCCTGAACTCCTGAGGATTGGGCCACCAGGAGAGGTAGTCTCCCGTCCAGGTGGTCAGATCATTCTCCTGGAAGGGCACAACGTTGTATTCGTACTTGTCCTTTTCTACTCGGAAGAACCTAAAATGATTGTCATTTATTTCTGCATTTTCACAGGCTATTAAATTACGATAAGGATAAATCGGGCCGTTAGCTTCCTGAAGGTTGTTTGGGTTTGGCTTGGCCAGGTTGATTCTGAAAGCTGTTTTCTTCAGAGCCGGGTCATTGTGGTCGGACCGCTGGTAATCGATTTTATTCAAGTAGGGCTGAGAAACTCCGATGATGTTTGGATTCATCTTGGGGGACGAGGGTGCGGCCTCCAGTTCCTCCCCGCCCATGATGGCGGTGACGTAGGCCGTGTAGGCGTCGGGCCTCTGAGCATCACAGAACGCCGGTAAACAAGCACCGTTGTGTCCGGTGATGACGCTGTCGAATCGACCCCACGCCCTGGGGTTGGAAGAGAAGCCGGGCTTGGGTTCCAGATTGATCAGGCTGATCACTACCCCCTCCACCTGTTCGCTGGCCAGGAACTTTTCACTCATGTATGCCCGGACTTTGACATAGCAGCGTCTGTTCTCCGGCACGTCCAGATTGAACAGCCTGCGCTCTCGGATCTCCATGTTGCCGATGAGGAACGTGCGCTCCTCTCGCTTGACCCTCCCGTGGCTGCCGGTGGCCCTGGTGTAGCTGAAGTCACTCTCCTCCTCCCACACCCCCGTCTCTGTGTTCAGCGACCACAGTTTCATCTTGGGGATGTGTTCCTCCATTTTCACATGCTGCGTGTCCAGAAGCACCTGGACTGCTCCGGTGCCCAGGGCTTCCTTGTTGAACTCGTCTCTGAAGTCGACGGAGAACATGCCGTAGGTCCTCAGAGGAAGCATGTCTCCCTCGTCGTCCACAAAGTTGAGGTCTCCCGGGGCTGCGGCAGCTGTAGTGATATTCCTGGGATCGATAAATGTGACACTGGCCTTCACCGTTCCCTCGTACAGCTCTCCGTTTTCCCTATGAAATGAGTTTGGAGGAATCACGATCTGGCCTATAGGGTCCTCCCCTTTAATCTCTCCTAACTCGATGGTGTTGGTCTCCCCTGCGTTGATACTGATCGCCGCTTGCTTTCTCATTACCTTGACGTCATGATAGATGGATCCGCCCCTCTTGTCGAATATAAACACCTTCGGGGTGTCGATGAACTTCTCTGAAGGGTCAACGAAATTGACCACCAGCCTCGCCGTGTCCTGGGCGATGTGTAACGTGAAGCCTCCTTGGTACCCGGTGGTGCTCACCCTCTCTTTGCCGATATAGATGTGTCCAAAACGCAGCGGTTCACCATTGTCCGCCGAGACCACTCGGCCACGCACCATCACGGAAGGCTGCACACACTTCTTGCAGCCACACTGTGTCACCGCCCGGATGGGCAGGCTGTATTTCCCACAGTCGATGGTGCGAGTTTCCATCTCTTGGACCCCGCAGCAGTAGCCCGCTCCGTCCCTGCAGCGTAAGTCCGAGTCCAGCGAGCCGGCACACGTGTTGTGGGGGCAGCGGCCGGCGTTGTAGTTCTTGGAATCGGTCCCAGGTTGAACGCAGTCCATGGGGAGCCTGATGTTGTTGTCCTCGGGGGTGGGGTTGCATGCCGGCGTTCCTCTTCCTGTTGGGGAACAGAGATGGAGGGCCGGTCGGCCATGATACAACACGCTTTGAAACAGTGTTCATCGAACAGCATGGTGTATTGTATAATATGTGCAAACAAAAGTAATAATGTGATGCAGTTTTGGTGGTTTAAAATCATTTCTGACTAGGATACCTGAATGTGGTCGTGTTTTTACATTGTAACTAAATTGTCATTAAGCCCCTAACCAACATGCTATATTATATGTTCCAGACCGACAGAAAACAGAATACGATTTAGTTTTAAGTCCATGGAAAGGTGGCCATGAAACCGGAAATGGATGAACCGTGATCGGCAAATCTCAATCCCTCAATCTGACTAAATGACCAATAACAATTTTGTCAAAATGGCACCATTTACCAGTGAGAATTAATGTGACCAAGCTATTAGAAAAAAAAACCAAATGCCACAGTATACAGTACTAGTCTGAATCTAAATCGAATCAGCGCTTGGTAACTTAGAAGTCCTTCACTTAGGGTCACTATTTTGAATAGAGTCTGGAGTGGCTGTTCCATACAAGCTGCAGATTGATCGCCCTGCTGCCACAAATCCTCACAGAGCCTCTTTGGTCAACAGGACTCTGTGTTAACAAGTATCTGGGGGGGAGGGGTGGTGGGGGGTGTCTATCCCACATGGATGTGGATGATGCATTCTTGTCCGACTCGACCGCATAGAATTTACTGGCCATCTTTAATTTCACTTCAATAAAGGGAGCTTTGGAAAGGTTTTTTTTTTTACAGTGTCAAGGGCCATCTCACACTGTAAATATTCGGTGTGTAGAGAAAGGTTGTTTCAACCAACGTAAACATCATAAAAAGAGTCTGCTTCTTGTGCAGCCTGGTTCATTGGGCCCAGATGGCTTTTATGAACACTTTTCAGTCTGTGCTTGATTTGTTTTCATTGAAATAGATAGGTCCATTGACAAGACCAACGCTGTCTCTCATTCAGTTAGACCTCACTGTGGAGTCCTTTCACTCCTTTTAATGCACCAAGTGCTGACATTCCTATGAAAGCGTAGATTCCTATGAAAGCGTAGATGTAATTTCCAAAGCAGATGCGCTTTTTAGTCATTTTTAAAGGTGATGTCTGCCTTTTCAGTGATTCAGAGGAGATTATTTTATTTAATTTGTCTCGCTTTTGCTTAATACCATCCCATCACACCATCATTATATTTTTGAGTGCCATCCAAACCTGATGGCAGTCAAACAATATGGCTTTATTTCACACCATATTGTTACTGCGTTTGACGCTGTTCAACATTTTCATTCAATGTTAATAAAAGAGTCTGCCAATCTTCCAAGTCAAAGAGCACACGGACAGAGGCTTCAAATACCGAAGCACAACGCGATCCATCTTGTACACCCATTTTGTACACGCGGTCCCTCCGGAACAGACATACATACCGATGACAGTGAGGAAGGCCTGGGTGGACTTGATGCTGCCTGCGGGACTGCTGGCTTTGCAGTGGTAGAGACCCGCCTGCCGGGGCTTCAGGTCTCTCAGGACCAGGTCCTCCTCGTACTTGAATACATTCCGGTCCAGCAGAGTCCCATTGTGGTACCTGAGCGATAGGGAAGACCAGAAGGATTGAGGAGCGAGCAGAAACTTCTAGAAACTGAACACGAGACGTGTGGTAGCAACAGAGATTCCTGCAGACGTCCTGAAGTTCAGTTTTGGATGAGCCGAACGCACAAACAGAGACTCATAGACGTGTGCGACGCCAACAACACTACACAATTGAGCACAACAAATGCAAACATGATGATTGGATTGACTTTTCCTTTTAAAATTCTGATATCTTGGAATTTGCAATAAAGCTTTGACAACTTGAAAAGTTATGAGCCCTCTCACCAGTAGTATTTATCCGGGGTGGGTGAGCCAGTGGCCTTGCAGCACAACAGCACGCGTCCCCCCTCATGGCGGACCTTGTTTTCCGGGTGCTTGGAGATGTACGGCTTTTCTGCAGACGGAGGAAACAGGCAGCCATTACGGGCCGGACTCTAGACCGCTGCCAATAGGGCCGACTGGTGGGCAGCAGTACACATTAAACTTTTGTTAGTCCCGACGCGCTTCCCTGAGAAACAGTCGGGGTGGGAACGGCAGTTTGAAATACAGCCGAGGTAAGCACCTCTGCACGGGCTTATAACCGTTTTATGAAAGAAGCATATTACAGCGCCGCAAAACTTGAAGGCTCGCAGTAGCTCCTGAAAAAATGCGATAAATCCCCCGATGGTTGTTTTATCGTTTCCTTTTATTCTCTCACTGTCTTAGGCCGCTGGTAGGTGAACCACTGTCTGACCGGCTCTTTGGGAGGATGTGGAGCGAGACCACGATAGTGCTGAACCTACGTAGCTCAGTACTTATTACGTACTTATTATCATATCATGACAAGCTACACTGCAAACAAGACGTGAACTCTGTCTATTGGTCGTCGGTGGTCTTGTAAACAACACAACAAAACAAATTTATATTAAAAGAAATGTCCACCCCCACCTCTTGGCTGGGACTCACCAGTCGACCCGAGCACGGCCCGCACCCACGACAGCCCGGTGGCGTTACTGGAGGTGGAGACAGCGGCGGCGGCGAAGCGCTCCTTCCTGACGGAGAGCAGGGAGGGGCTGGAGGAGCAGACCCCCGGGACCCTGAAGCGGCCCGCGGGGTCCGACTGGGCGAGGGCCACCTTGGGGCGGTCGGCCAGCGCCACCGTGGCCCCCGCCACGGGGACCCCCGTGATGGTGTACACCTCCCCCTGCAGGACGTGCCCCTCGCACAGGCAGCGGCCGCAGTCGGCGCTGGGAAGCCCCTCGGGGCACACCATCAGACATTTATCTGTGGAGACGGACGGACAGACGGACGGAGAAGGTTGGGGGGGGGGGGGGGGGTTGATGATAGAAGAGGAGAAGCTTCCGCAAAAGACTCAAGACTCACTTTTTCAGAGTTCACCATCCTACCCCCCAAGCCCCGTCTTATGCACTTATTGTATGTTGTACGTCCTGGCACTTAATGTACGCACTTATTATATGTTGTACATCCTTGCACTTACAAATAGTACTCAGAATTGTGTAGCATCTATCCTAGCTATCTTAGTTGTATACGAGGAAAAGGTTAACCTGACAATTGTTAGTGCTTGGCAATGAACATCCTTTTATTGTCGATATGGTTTGATGTTCTTTGTCTGTTGTGTTTGTCTTGAGCGTACCCGGGCATCGGCTTTTCCCGCACTTCTGGATCTCCATGGGTCGTCCGACACATCGCACCGTGTCTGAAGTCTTCACACAGGTCCTCCTTCTGATCCTACGACCCCCCCCGCAGGAGGCTGAACAAGCCCCCCACCGACCCCAAGACCCCCAACGGGCTGGTCGCAGAGAGAGGAAAACAGACAAAAGAGGACAGCGGTCAAAGAGGAGAAACAAACAACTTCTCGTGAAGTAAATAACGCTCCACAAGTTTTCCCCAGGATACTTTTTTTATTGAAGAGAGGCAGGAGGTAAACCTTGAGGCTGGGTTAAACGTGTTGCTGTTAGATAAAAGCCGACATGACCTCAAGTACATGTTCTTTGGAACCGGAGGTGGGGACAGGTCTGTCGGTAGATCGTTCTCGGATGAACGCCAACACCAGGCCCCATCAATTAAAGTCCCTCACATCAGAAGAGTCGGGCGGAACCATTGGATTAAAGAGCGCTTGCAGCTTGTACAGGTCCTGTGGTCAAATCCTTCAGTTTCACAACTTTTAATTGGCAGCCATGCTGCGATAATCCTGCTGGCAGACAGCTTGTCCCTGCCGTGATTTACAGGCGCATCATTTGCAGTCCCATCGGGGGACCAACGCAGGGAACATAGTGTGTCTAAATGAGACGTTTTAATGCAATGTACTTCGTCCTCTTTGGAGAGAATCTGCACATACTTATTTAAATTGCACCGATGGGAGCAGCCTGGTTTATTAATCACCTTCGTTCCCGTCGAGGTCACAAAGCCACAGACTGAACACGACAGTGCTGAAGGGAAATACGACTCTGCCTACGTACTCTCATAAGAGGAAAACAGATCTGCATGGAAACGTCAACCGTGCCAACAGCCAACCGTGAACCGTAACAGTTGTTGTCCGACCAAAATGTCCTCCGTGTTCCTGTGTGCGCTGTCATTTAAATGGCTATTGTCGTAACTATATTTATGATTCATTTATATTTATTAACTGGGAATGATTCGGTGAGGAACCAAACACACTAATGAATCACTGATTAATGAGTCCATTCGTTCTACATTCATTTATGATTTAATAACCAATTTATATTAAAATGAATTCAAATATAAGCATTCATTAATGCCTGTTTTCATTCATGGGGTTATTGTCTGTGGCATCAGGAACGGCTGTATCGCTTATATTTAATAAATAT
Organism: Gadus morhua; assembly: GCF_902167405.1. Classification (NCBI taxonomy): domain Eukaryota; kingdom Metazoa; phylum Chordata; class Actinopteri; order Gadiformes; family Gadidae; genus Gadus; species Gadus morhua. Next base: position 27,036,442 of record NC_044059.1, on the reverse strand, counting down.
ATTTTTAAACAATTATAAACCAAACATTCATAATAGTTATTTTTACATAGTTATATAAAATTTGCTAACATCACAGAACTACAACGAAAGGCACAACAGAGGCCCCCCGGGCTGGAGGCATCAGGACCCCAGGGCCTCAGACAGTCCCCTCCCCTCCCCGGGCCCCCCCAGGACGGGCCCCAGACGGTCACCTGTGCAGGGGGCCGTGGAGCACTCCCTCCTCTCCGAGTGGGGCCCCTGGCAGGCGGGGACCAGGAGCAGCGGCACTGGTTGGTTGCTCACACACCTCCTCTGGCGGACCTGGACCCCCACGTCGCCGCAGGCCCCCGTGGAGCAGGACCCCCACTCGCTCCAGTCCGTCCAGTAGGCCTGGACTGAACCAAGGGGGAAGCGACAGAGGGGGGGGGGGGGGGGGGCCGTCAAATAAGATGGAACGGTCTCATTTTGACAGTTGGACATTTAAGGACGTTTAGGAGACGCTTTCATCCATAGCGATTCACAACCATCATTACACGTTACACATTCACACACCGGCGGCGGAGTCAACCCTGCGAGGCGACAGCCAGCCAGCTCGTAATCACGGAAGAGGCTGCCAAGCTAGTCACAGACCTAACATGCACTTCATCTCTCTCTCTCTCTCTCTCTCTCTCTCTCTCTCTCTCTCTCTCTCTCTCTCTCTCTCTCTCTCTCTCTCTCTCTCTGTTTGTCTCTCTCTCTCTCTGTTTCTCTCTCTCTCTCTCTCTCTCCCTCTCTGTTTGTCTCTCTCTCTCTCTGTTTCTTTCTCTCTCTCTCTGTTTCTCTCTCTCTCTCTCTCTCTCTCTCTCTCTCTGTTTGTCTCTCTCTCTCTCTGTTTCTCTCTCTCTGGTAATATATTTGTTGTATGCAGGCATTTGGTTCTATGAACCGCCTTACTGTACCAACAGCGATATATAATTTCTCTTTCTTCTGACAAATCTTCAAAACGTATTGTAAGTCGCGTTGCATAATAGTTTCTGCTAAACGCCCTGAATGTCAATGTAAATAATAGGATGTCTGGGGGGCGGGGGGGCACCTGGAGGGCAGTGGAAGCGGACGTGGTAGTTGGAGCAGGTGCGTCCGTAGGGCTGCTCCTTGTTGACGCACCAGAAGCCCTTCTCCAGGCTGGAGTGCACCACCTCGCCGGTCTCGGCTGCCGCCACCCAGTCGGTGGTGCGCGCCTCCATGGCGCTGGGCCGCGTGCACACACGCTCTCGGTAGTAGAAGCGGATGGCCTCCAGCCGCTCATAGTCGCCGTTGCCCCCCGGGTGGTCGATGTTGAACCACGACGTCCACTCCGTCACACCTGGGAGGGTGCCATTAATTATTAAAAATAATTAATGGTAAATGGACTGCATTTATTTTGTGATTTTCTAGCCAGTGGCCACTCAAAGCACTTTGAAGTATTGACCGACATTCACCCGTTCATGCACACATTCACACACCGACGGCGGTGTCAGCCACGCAAGGCGACAGCCAGCTCGTCGGGAGCAGTCAGGGTGAGGCGTCTCGCTCAGGGACACCTCGACGCTCGGCTAGGAGGAGCCGGGAATGGACTAGCAACCTTGCGGTTACCAACTGCCCTACCTCCTGAGCCCCATAATAGTAATAATTATAATAATTAAGTTATGAGTGTTGAACAACATGTTGATATTTTGCCTGTGGCTGAAGAACTAATCATGTCGGTTTACCGTTGAGAGTTGTTATTGTCCTGCTGGATATAAAACGTTCTGCCTGCTGACGTTAAGCTGGTGGATGTGTACGATAATGCAATGCAGAGTCATTTAGTGTGAGGTCATGCGTCAAAATAATAATAAAAAAAAAACACGACTCGTGAACTGAAGAAGAAAGCCAAAGGTTTGTGTGAGAGAGAGAGAGAGAGAGAGAGAGAGAGAGAGAGAGAGAGAGAGAGAGAGAGAGAGAGAGAGAGAGAGAGAGAGAGAGAGAGAGAGGGGATGGTAAAAAGTGCTCTTTCACATGAGAAGGAGACGTGGGTTGGTATGAGCAGCCCTGAGGCAGACGGCAGGAAGGAGAGCAGGAAATAGCAGGAAGAAGCAGCTGACTTTAAGACGGGGTCTGCTACTGCCATTTGAGAGGTCCATGCGCCCAGGGGACAGCTACGTTGTCCAGGGTCTTTCCACCGGCCCCCCTGGCCTGGGCTGTGATGAGGCATGCTGCTACGTCTTGTCTGACTCGGAACCCAGACTCTGAACCCCCCCCCCCCACCCCCACCCCCACCCCACCCAACCCCAAGCCCCCCAAAACCCAGGTTTTGTTAAAGCATTGGGGCAGCCAATGCATTACTCATGCCTGTGTTGGTGAATTATCTCTCTGGGGCTGAACCAAGAGCTGTTTTATTGTCATAAACAATGTGTGGTGGGGGGGGTTGACGGGGAGTGTGTAGGCCTTCAAGGGAAGGTTTTGAGCGAGTGTTTTGGAGGCAAATTTTGCAGATTTGGAAAGTGTGTACAGTAAGAGAAACTAAAAACAGCGGTATGAATTTTTAGATTTTTAAAGAGGGAGAATATTGAGAATTGTTTTTTAATCCCACTTTTCCCCGGAGCTCTGCAGGAAAAGCCTGCCATGAATATTCCCTGCAGATGAATGGATTTATTCTTAGTTTTTTGCTCTACCTCGCTGTGTTTTCTCTATGAGACAACCGCTGAACTAACAGGCCCGATTCATCGCTCAGGGAAGACAGATTTAAAGGAGGAGAAGATATGTCTGTACAGAGAATCATTCCTCGTAAAAACGACTGATTTAAAGTGTTTGCCTTCGGATATAGTAGCTGCAAAATAGATTCCCATTGACCAAATGTCCATAATGGCTGGTTGAAACAGAAGCCTCTTACTGTATCCTGCTGTGTAGCATTGCATTAATTATCATCCCCGTGGAACAGTATTCATTAGTCACTATTATTTTCAAATTTATTATTTTATTCAAAAAAAAAACGAGTAGGTAAACAACAAGGAGAGACAAGGAGATTACTGTTAATCTGATACTGATATTACATGTAATACGGTACCTGTTGTGTCGGCAAATACTTGTTGCTTGATCTTCTTGCTGTTCCCCTCTGATTGGGCCCGTGGCTCCGGGAAACTGCTGTTCCCCGCCGATCCTGTGACAACACCGGGAGACAGGTCACCATGACAACAACCACATAATGACCAGTAAAATCAGTACAATTAGCAACAGGGAGGGGGTTTACTGTAAATATCTGATGGTGGGTTGCCTGTGTACATTGTTTTCTGGATCCCCTGTTCCATTTCTTTCTTTTTATTATTTCTTCTTAATGCATTGTTTTGGCAGGGGATATGGCCAGAGAGGGAATTCCAATTCACACACAGTACTTGGAAACATTGTGTTGTTTCGCTAGGCAATATAACTGGGATGAAAGAATTGTGTTACACTGGGGACAAAAATTATAATTCACTCACACACACCTGCGCGCACACACACACACACACACACACACACACACACACACACACACACACACACACACACACACACACACACACACACACACACACACACACACACACACACACACACACACACAAACAGACACAAATCAAGCTCCAGGTACATTACAGCATGATTGCGTTGTGCGCTCCTCTCCTGGCCTCAATAAGAGCAGCGAGGGGACTTGGAGCGATCACCTGAAGACAGGCTCCCTCCTCACGGGGCTCAGGTGTTAACACAGAGCCCTGCTAATGGGACAGGCCAGTCCTCCACATGTTATTCTCCCCACGTCATGGTTCAATTATATCAGTGCACTCGGGATCCACTGTGGAGACCGTCAGCAGGTATAGTGTAGGAGGTGGACAGACAGACAGTGATGCAGACAGAAGGAGACGTTTTACAAAGGCTTCTTGGAAGACACGCGTTGCAAACACATGAAGGGAATTACAGAGGGGATGTCGCACATTGTCGTGGCTTTGCCGATGTAATCCGGCACATATATTTAGCTATAAACCTTTAACACTCAATATTGTCCTTCTATTTCAAGTAGACAATCCTGTCCAATGGCAATTGAAGAGAAAATGACATTTGCGCAACTGAAATTTTTATTATGGTCGAAAGCTCCTTATGACTGCTCCCGGACACCTCATCATGCCTTCCTTCCTGTACTCTGTCTTTTTTGTTTTCATTCCTAATTTCATCCTTCCCTCCTTCCTCTTGTCCTCCCCTCTCCCCCCTCCTCCCCCTAACAAGCAGTGGGTGTTGAGGACGCTAATCAAGACCCACCAGAGACAAATCATCGCCTGCAGACTCATCTGTTACCCATCGCCTCGAAGCCACGGAAAAGGCTGCCAAGCTAGTCACAGACCAAGCCTGCACTTCATCTCTCTCTCTCTCTCTCTCTCTCTCTCTCTCTCTCTCTCTCTCTCTCTCTCTCTCTCTCTCTCTCTCTGTTTTTCTCTCTCTCTCCAACCATCCATGTCTCTCTCTTCCTCTCACTTTGTCCCTTCCTCTCCAACTATTTCTCTCTCTCTCAGTGTCTCCGTCTCTCTCTTTCTTTTTGTCTTTGTGTGAAGGAGATAGATCAACACACACACACATGTGCTTACACAAACACACACACACACACACACACACACACACACACACACACAAACACACACACACACACACACACACACACACACACACACACACACACACACACACACAAACACACATACACACACACACACACACACACAACCACACACACATGCGCTCCCAACGATGGATATGGAAAATATGCAATCAAGATGTCCGCCCCTATCACAAGATCGAGTGGCCTCACTGCCCCACTGGGCAAATCCAATCTAATGAATGTGCCGCCCTATCAGTCTCTCTGGCCATTTTCTAGCAGGGACGTTAAATAAAGATAGAAAAACAGAGTTCTATCTAATATGGAGAGGAGGCTGCATAAACAGAAACAAATGTCTGCGTGTGATTTCTGCAGGGCAGATGTTCCGGACGCAGCATTCCGCGCACAGCTACTCACTCTTGTCACTTTTGAGTAGACATACACAGCGTTGCTTTACAAGTCTGTTAAAATAAAAAATAAACATCAATCGAAATGTTTGCATGACAGATTTGTTCCTGTCGATCATAACACGGCCAATCATCAACCGGAATGTACATTCTCACATTTCTTCGGGAGTTCTGAGTTTCCTCGATATACTTCTACGCGTTTCTTTGGCTAGCATGTGCATGCAGGGGGAAAAATGGGAGAGGATGGTTTAGAGGAGATGGAGATACACATTAGAGTTGGACCACGGACAAGATGATAAATAAAAGGAGGAATCTTCTTGATATGCCGCCAGCAGCAAAAGAGATTTCAGGTGTAGGGTTTGAGTTCGCATTAAATTTGACTTTTGTTATGGACGTTAGGGTAAATGTACTTTCTGAAGTGCGTCCTTTTTTTGCTTTGTTTATTCATTTGCCGTTGTTTATTTTTCTCGGTAACCAAAGGTACGTTTGCCTACTCTTTCACTCCTTAGCATCTGAAGAACAATGGATTTTTTCTAACCTAGTATTTTAAGTGTAAATTTATCGTGTTCAAGAAAATACGTACTTTACCGTAAACGACACATAAAATATCTCCAGAGCGACCGCAACCTCATGAGGCATGTCCGGGTCTGGCTGAAACCAACTTACTGGTCCACCGAGAAACACCCAATGAATCCTAGAAAAACCTTGTTAAAATGACGCTACTCTCCTACTTTTGCACCGTTCTGCAGTTTTACTGGTGCGGT
>NC_044059.1:27005674-27025674 GCF_902167405.1 Gadus morhua | reverse complement strand
TTTATTGTATGAATAAGCCTCTTTAGACTGTTCAGATGATGAATGGGATGGACAGAGTTTCTCTGTGAACTTACCCAGGGCCAGAGCGGCTGGAGCCAGCAAACACAGCATGATCACCACCGTAGTAAAGTCCCCCATGGCGACTGCCGCCCGGCGCCAAACGAAAAGCCTTCCTGGGTCTGTCGCGCTTAATCTCGGCTCCACTAAGGCCGAGACATGAATGATGACAATCGCGATGTCCTCCGTCTGCAGATGGGGTGAAATCAGTCAATCAGGGCTTTGGATGTTGTTGTTTTGTTTTTGCTGCCGGACGGTTGGTTGGCTTGTATGCTGGTGGTGGTGGTGGCGGTGGAGAGACAGGGAGTGTGTCACCGTGTCTCACTCTAAACGAGAGCTCGCTGGACTGTCGGACAGCAGCTCAGGAGTTTTAAAAGAAGGGGCATCAGCAGGGAGCACCAATCCAGCCCCCCTCCACTCGCCATTGGCCGAGGCAGCACAACATCTGGATCCCCCATAACACTCTCTCCAAGAGAAGGTAGGGGCATGGCAGGATAGGGAGACACAGGCAGAGAGAGAGAGAGAGAGAGAGAGAGAGAGAGAGAGAGAGAGAGAGAGAGAGAGAGAGAGAGAGAGAGGTATATATAGATAGAAAGAAAGGCGGACAGAAATGTATAAGAATCAACAAAATGGAAGGAGAGTATATGGACAGCATCATATGTATGTCTGTGTCGTGTGTATGAAGGTGCATTTAAACAACATTGTAATTCAATTTCCCCAAGGTTGTTTTGGAGGCTTCTGATGTATTTACAGTTACAATCTAATCCCCCTTACACTGTAAGAGCATACCAAGGTAGCTAGTTTTTCCTCAGACCAGGTGTGTGTGTGTGTGTGTGTGTGTCTGTGCTCGAGTATTCAGAGTATAAAAATGATGGATAAACTTGAGAATGAAATGATCAAAGACAGACGAAATGCGGCGGATTTTCCACTACTTCTAGAAACACGATGTGCTCTGATTGATGGCTCCTCAAACAAGATATGTGCCTCTTCACTGGCATATCTTTCTTCGGTGGAATGCATCCCACACCAAAAAATCATAACATATTTGCAAAGACGTTTATAATTTCAGGTTCACTGAAAAGACTGCAACCTTTAATTTGACAGTAGGCTTTCCCTTTAAACCCGCTAAAGAGGAAGGGCGGCTTTAATCAAACTGACGATAGGGTTGAGCCTGATGTCACATCTTTCACTGTATCACTTGGTCCTGATTCTGAGAACTCCCTCTTTCTCTCTTCCCCTCTCATTCTCCTTTACCCTCTTCCCCTCAGTGTCACTCTCTCTCCTCCTCTCCCTCTCTCTTCCTCTTTCCCTCAGTGTCACTCTCTCCCCCTCTCCCTCTCTCACACTCTCTCCCTCCTTCCCCTCTCTCCCTCAGTGTCACTCTCTCCCCCTCTCCCTCTCTCTCTTTCTCTCCCCTCTTCCCCTCCGTGTCACTCCCTCTTCCTGCCAGATGCTCCGCTCTTCTCTGGTTGGACTTCTGGTTCAGTTTTGCAAACTCTTTTTTCCGAACCTGTAGCTGATTGCAGGTCGACGGGCTGCCAAGCCAGGGAAGTGGCGTCATACGGCGAGGATAAACATAGACATGACACATGATTAGGAGCTGAAGTGCACCTCACTTTGTTAGGGGTGTCTGAATAGCTGCAATTTACTAATGAGGCCTGTAAAATACCATCATACTTATAGAATTAAATTCCTCAAATACTGCCTCCCTCGCCTTCTCTTTCTCGCTAACACTCTCTCTCCGTCTCTCCCTCTCGCTCTCTCTCTCTCTCTCTCTCCCTCTCTCTCTCTTTCTCCCTCTCTCTCTCTCTCTCTCTCGCTCTGTCTCTGTCTCTCCCTCTCGCCGTCTCTCTCTCTCTCCGTCTCTCTTTGTCTCTCTCTGTGTTGGAACGAAGCCCGGAACGATCTCGAGGTTTCCACAATTAAAGGTGTGATATCATTTTCGGGATAAGACGTTTATTTCTGAACAATTTCTGAAACTTGCTTACTCACTCTGAAAAAGTTGGACTGTGTTTTTTGTGTCGAGTTACGGTTTTCGAGTTTGGGGGCCATGCGATCAACTCGCCCCTGAGGAGCAGCACACAGACATGTGCTCAATCAATGTCTACCTGCTGATCCTCCTGGGCCATATTTAGAACTCTCTGACTCTGTGCTGCTCTCTGTCGTGCCACCGGAGCAATAAAAATACTTCTTGGGTCCTTAAGGTTGGGATGCAGCATGGCTTTGAACGCCGGCCCCCTCTGCACCGGTAAAGACTCTGGGGCACTTGAGCCCCAGGCCCCTATAAAAGCCACCGCTCTGTGATTGCTGACAAGCCCTTGTTCCCCTGCAAGGGACAGGATTCACGAGGGGATTCACGACGAGTGTGTGTTCATCCGTGTCCCTGTAATAATGTCCGACCCTGGCCCCGCTCTTGACAGCTTTACCGCCGAGTGGATTGAAGGCCATCGTTTTACTACACATTCCTAAACGTAGCGACATGTGTTGGAACACATGCACACACGCACAGACATACACGAGGCCGACGTCGGCGCGAGCCAGAGTTCGTATGCAGAGAAGACTCCCCAGATTTGTTTAAATCACGAATTACCTCATCGCTAAGCAAGAAAAAGAGCAGCGTCATTCGCAACACAGTCCCACTCCAAGGCTATTATAGGCGTAGCCAAGCGCTTAGTGCAGTGAGGAGTAAGCATCTTCTACCTCTAATTTAGTCTGATCACACTTTGTTTATGGCTTTGATTTGCAGATCAGGTCCAGTTGGGCGGCGAGCGAGGAGTTCTCCACGTAGCGGTCTGCTATCGGTTATCCGAGACCTAGAAATCCCGTCTGAGACGCACATAAATCCCTCAGGCTGGCTCGAGGTTGCTACTCTCCCGCCACTATCGGCACTAAAACAGAGGAATGGGTAGACGGACGGACGGACGGACAGATAGACAGACAGCCAGACAAAGGATGGACGGGCAGACAGATAAACAGAAAGACAAACAATTGATGGACAGAACGACAGAAAGACACCAGATGGACGGACGGACAGATACAGACAGCCAGACAAAGGATGGACGGACAGACAGATAAACAATAAGACAAACAATGGATGGACAGAACGACAGAAAGACAACAGATGGACGGACGGACGGACAGACGGACTGACTGACAACGAATGGAGGGACGGACGGACAGACAGACAGACAGACTGACTGACTGACTGACTGACTGACCACGGATGGATGGACAAACAGAGAGACAGGTAGATGACAATAATCAAATCGAACTCAAGCCACTTGTTAAATGGGACCTTTATTTAAGTAACAGATCAACAAATCTATCAGTGTACGTTCAACCAATAAAGTACCACCACTCAACAACAGATTGGGATTTTATCAAATTAATCAAAAGGGCATCGCCATAACAATAAATAAAACTACATTGATCTGAGAATAATAAAATGAGCCAAGAAGACATTCCAAATCAAATGAGAAAAATACTTCTTAATTTCAAACCCAATCTCCAAACCAAACCGAAAGAAACAAAGACGGATGGAAATAAACGGGAGGGTCGAGTACTGAGCATGAAATCAGACTCAGGCGAAACTCTTCATCGACAAATCCTTTAAGGAAAAACAGGTACTAAGATCTCACTCAAACTACAGATTTAGATGGTACTTTGACACTTCTACTGTAGGTCATCCTCTCAAAGGCAGAGCTACGGCGCACCCTGTTCTAAACGATGGAGGAACAGCACATCATAACCATGTAGAACTGGAACACTCTAGAAAGTACAAAACATGAGAACCGAGTACCCATATTTATTCAAAATGGAGGGAGCGGGTCTGCCTGGGTCGGTTGTGTGCGTTACAGTTCGATCAGACAGTCTGTACCGGGGTACTCTGGGAGATTCAGGTCGTATTTCTTCTGGATGTCGTACGGCAGGTAACGTCCGCCCAAGAAATGCTTCCCTGTGAAACTAGCGGCACACTTCTTGGGTGCCGTGAGCGATATGAGGACCTCTGGGTTTATTCCTTCTGTGCTGGCCTCATCGACGTCCCAACCTGGGAGGAGAGATGACAGAGACAGGGACATGGTGAGAGACATGGAGAATAACAGCTTGGGGAGCATCCTGTTGGGTAATCCTGAGTTCTTTGGCACTTTGTGTTGAAAGCAGCAAAGCCAAAAAAAGACTTGAAAACTTTTCAACTTTGATATTTAGCAGATGACGAACCACCTGCTATGGAAACATCCCTTGTGGAACCAAATAATTGCGATCAAGTTTTTTTCCGCTTACAAGCCAGAATAGATGCACCACAACTGATTACCCTAGCCCCTGATCGGGAACCAAGTTGGCGGGAGAAAAGAGCAACAGTCTGGAGTCGGTGACAGCCGGGATGGAGCCTTTGTGTATCTCTCTCTCTCTCTCTCTCTCTCTCTGAGAGGAGACTGGGATGGAGGTGGGGATAATCTCACACTAAGTTAACCACAGCAGGAAGATTTATCCCTGGTGTGTGTGTGCAGGCCGACTTGGAGAAGGCCGTGCTAGGAGGAGCCAAGCCTGCCCGGAGGCCCATCTATCACGCAGGGTTCAGAGACCCAGGCCAAGCTTTGAGTGCTTCACAAAAGGAGCCTGACTTACCTGAAGGCACGTCCACGCTGACGATGGGGATCTTCACCTGCTTCAGGGTCACCAGCATGCCGGCATAGGGTTCCTTGACGTTGGCCGGGTCGGCCTCCAGCCCGAGGATGGCGTCGATCACCAGGTGGTACGCGTCGTTGATCAGCTGAACCTACAGAGCAGACAGCAAGCCCATGTGATCCCTACAGGCCTGGGATTCTTCATGTACAACAGTGGCGACCGATGGGAAAATATCTCAAACCGTGGCCAGAGCTGCATTAACAGAAGTACAGCAATGGAATCAAGACTGTATTTATTGATTTATTTAAGGTTTATTTTAATAGGGACAGATACAGATACATAGAGAAGCTTGAGACAGTCATCGGATTTTTGCATCATAGTGTTTCCAGTCAGAGCAAATTCACGACACAATTGCGTCATTTCTAAATGAACATGACAACTCGATATCTAAACCAAATCCGAACAGCTTATTAATGTTTTCACCGATCTTTTTATGGATTAAGTAACGGAATAAGAGAAGGCGATGTGCGGGTACCTCGGTGGGCAGGTATGAGAGGAAGGGGATGTCCATCTTCTCACACTGCACGGTGAAGTCCTGGTGCAGACCGTTTGAGGAACGCTTGGGGTAATAAATGGTCGGCTCATATTCCTACAGGTCAGGAGGGGGTGGGGGGGGGTTGGGGGTGGGGGGGGGGGGGGGGGGGAGGGGGGGGGGGGGGGGGGGGGTGGTGACGAGAGAGGGAAAACAACCAAAAATAAACAGTGTGTGGAAGTAAGCTCACCCCATTAACTCGGTGAACGCTGTAGACCGGTCACGCTAGACATGATAACTTAGACAGCGGTGGCCGGTGGCGCTTTGTCGACCCACTGCACAAAGAAAACACTTAATTTCACTTAGGGGTCCGATGTGTTTGTGGATTCAGCTCGGCCCCCTCTTTGACTGATGGCTCGGGAGCAGACGCGAAAACCAGAAGCGCTCGCGGTCTGTGATGCTCCCATCGCCGCTGGCGACCACCTAAGATTTGTGATTCTAGCACGGCCGCGGAACCGTTGAGACGACCATAAAAGAATCCCGCCGCACTAGGACGCTGTCCTGCGCGCGTCAGAGCGCGTGTGTGTGTGTGTGTTTGTGTGTGTGTGTGTTTGCACACGTGTCTGTGTGTGTTTGGAGACGTGGGTGGCACCATGGTAAACATCTTTTGTGAGACTTTGAACAAGTGAGACACAGCCAGGCGCTTTCTGGGCCACGGAATGCAAATAAACCCGACCGAGCGGAACCGTACAGCCATTTGCCGGTCGTAATTTATTAGCAGTAGTCGGGCAATTAAGACATTTAGAGTGTATTATAGGGAATCTGTGCTTTTCTAACGATGTGTTACCTAGCCCTAGTCGTGATGTCAACAGGATGACGAGAGCCATACACTTTATTGAGAGGCAGTAAATCTAATCATTGTGATGATTGGAGGGGATTTAGACAACAAAATTCCCCACGTACGATCTGTTCAGCCAAGAGAAATACATTAACACCCCATCATCTCTTTATATTCATCCAATTGCTTCTGAGTATTTCTGCAAACTATAACTGTGAGCTGGGGACTCACAGTGATGGAGAACTTGGCGTCGGTCCTCCCTATTGATGGTTCTCACTCCCGAGCAGCATAAAAGTGAGTCTGAGCCTCCTAACATGAAGCCTCCGCGTGGATTGCTGCAGCAGGAAGTCATTCGTCAGGCAGCCAGACGTGCTACTGGCTACCCGGGCCTCTAGACCAATCAGGGCACCTCGCCAGCCGTCACCTGACGTCATCCCCATGGTTACCGTCGAGAGAACACAACCTCGAGCAGCCGCCGTGCCTCAGACCCCCTTGGAGGTCCCCGCCCTAACAAAACAGCAGTAACACACCGATACCATCGCCCCGAGACCGCTGTCTTCTATATACCGTCACAGCACATGAACGGCGGAATGATCCATCTGGGCTGTAGGAGGCGGGGGGGTGCAGGTCACAGACAGGACACCAGCGTAGTCACTGCTGGTTTTCAGGGAGGTTAACCAGATTACCCGGCCTCCTTCAGAGTCTGAGTTTTCTTGTAATGGGTGACGATGATGATGATGGTTCCCCTGTTTTGTCTCACAGTTCACCGGGCGCTGGAAGGTGCTTCGCAACGGTCAAAAAAACAAAGCCTTTCCTTGAGGAGGACGAGTTTTCCATTGGGGTGCCGCCGTTTACTCTTTGACTCATCCCTGGAAACACGGCGGGCCCCCCCGGTGTAGGGTGGGGGGCCCCACGGGGCACCTTGAAGGCATCTTCACACCCCATGTATCGGTTAGTGTAACACGCGTGCTGCGGAGGGGAACTAATGGAGGCCATTCTGCGCCAGGGCGGCCCTCGACGGTGGGAACGCGGGGGACGAGTTCGCGTTCCTCTTGTTGTTTGGTTTTGTTTCCATGTGCCGAGGTGTGGAAAGAGTCAGAGGCCGACGCCAGATGCACTAAGACAAACACGCGCAAGTGTGCCGTTCTGCCGTTCCCCCCCCCCCCCCTCCCCACAATCCCCTCGTCGCTGGTTGTTCATTTCTATTTCTTGTCTAATCACATTCACAGCTTGAATCGGTGCCCTAAGGCGAGGATGTGTGTGTGTGTATTTGCGTGTGCCTGTGTCTGTATGTGTGTGTGTACATGTATGTGCATTTGCATGCGCCTGTGTGTGTATGCGTGTGTGCTTGTGTGTGTATGCATGTTTCTGTGTGTGTGTGTATGCAGACCTGTGTGTGTGTGTGTGCCCGTCTGTGTACACGTGTGTGTGTGTATGCGTGTGCACGTGTGTGTATGCACGTGTGTGCGTGTGTGTGTGTGTGTGTGTGTGTGTTTGCGTGGGTGTGTGGGTGGGTTCCAGAACACTAGACGATTCATACTTGTGTCTGTCTCCTCGCTGCACCTCTAGCCTGGCAGGGTTCACCTCACACCGATGGAAAACATATACTCTTACAGCCTGAGAGCACTTGATTTTCCAAAGAAAACACAACGTTCTCGAGCCACTGTGCGGTTTCAAAGCACCTCAGCCACATGTTGATGTGATGTTCTTATCGTCTGCGTCTGAACCATTCCCTTTCCCTATCGTTGCGTCGTGGGGACCGCTTCCATCCCGCTGAGAAGGCAAACGATATCGCTTTTCTCGTGCTCGTCGTGCTGGAAAGCATTTGCATTTGCTAGAATTTTGATTTCGTGCTCTGATTGTTCTCAGCCTCACATCTGAGTCACTCTGGATGAAAGCCTCTGCTGAAGGACCAGTAAATGTAATGTAATCCTGGTTAGAGCTGTGCTGGATAATTGTTCTTTGGAGCGACGGTGTGTAATAGATCAACCTGAAAGCTGGCCCCCTCTTGTGCTCAGCCCAGGGGGAGACAGCGAGACACAGAGGGGGGTGAAAGAGAAATAAAGAGAGAGAGAGAGAGAGAGACAGAGAGAGAGAGAGAGAGAGAGAGAGAGAGAGAGAGAGAGAGAGAGAGAGAGAGTGATGGAGAGGAAGAGAGAGAGAGAGAGAGAGAGAGAGAGAGAGAAAGAGTGAGAGAGAGAGATATAGAGTGAGACAGACAACACAGAGAGAGAGAGAGAAAGAGAGAGAGAGAGAGAGAGAGAGAGAGAGAGAGAGAGAGAGAGCGTGAGAGACTTGTCTTCTCTTGCAAGAAAACATAATATTAACGTGGCATCGGTCGGAGCAACAGCTCTACTTTGCAAACGGAGGGTCAATAACGCGTTTGGAAAGGTACGTCGATGGATCCAGTTCACGAGGTGCGCATCCTGTGACACACACACAAACACACGCCGGCCTTCACCTCTCCTCAGACACACACACACACACACACACCGGGGCCTGCACCTCTTCGTCGCCGGCCGTCCAGAGCGACCGACGCCTGGCTCTCCTCAGGAGCTTCTGCCGCATGGCTCCCTGCGTCGGGTGAATCCTGTGTTCCGAGGCGTGGGTGAGACTTTTTTTCCTGGAACCATCAATCAGCTCCCGCGGCATATGGCCCCAGAGAGCACCCAGACAGCACTGGCATGACATCACATCATGGCGGCCGTCCGCTAGAGAGAGACCCAGACGGCTATAACGGCGCGCAACAATAGCATGACATCATGGCTGGTCTCCACTGCCCGCGGCGCAGGAAGTAGCGGGATAACAGCGGTGCCGAGATCTTTCACAGGAGCCGAACACAAATACCTCAAAACACAGAGGGCCCGTCGCATGTCGTAAATACTCTCACTTCCCCCCTCACCCCTCGCTTCCCTCGCTGTTTAACTCTCTCGCACGGCACGCTGTACTAGTGTGCGCCTGGAGCCAGGCCTGTGACTGAAGCCAGCGGTATGTGCTGCGGTTTGCGCGTTGCTCTTTTTTCCCTCGCGGAGTATTAGATTTAATAGGAATGTCCTGCGGTGAGCTGATCGCTCTTCAACGTTCGGCAGTGGGGGCCGAGCCCGGCGTGGTCAGACTGCTCCGTCACACCGTGATAATAACAATAACAACCCCCTCATCATCGTAACGGTGCTAATCACTATAAAACCTGGTGGGCCGACTTACAAACATGCGCAGGTGTCTGGCGCAGACCAGCCCGATGCAGCCGTTCTGGTCAGGCCCGCACACCACCAGCACCGTGGGCTGCTTCCTCCCCATGGAGCTGAGAGGGTAGGCCTGCAGAGAGAGAGAGGGGGGGGGGGGGGGGGGGGGGGGGAGAGAGAGGGGGGGGAGATAGGGAGAGAGAGGGGGGGAGAGAGAGAGAGGGGGGGGAGAGAGAGGGAGGGAGGGAGAGGGGGGGAGAGAGAGAGGGGGGGAAGATAGAGAGAGAGAGGGGGGGGAGAGAGAGAGAGGGGGGGGGAGAGAGAGAGAGAGAGGGAGGGAGAGGGGGAGAGAGAGAGAGAGAGAGAGAGAGGGGGGGATAGAGAGAGAGAGAGAGAGAGAGAGAGAGAGAGAGAGAGAGAGAGAGGGGGGGGGTGGGGGGGGGGAGAGGGGGGGGGGTGGGGGGGAGAGAACGAGGGGGGATAGAGAGAGAGAGAGAGAGAGAGAGAGAGAGAGAGAGAGAGAGAGAGAGAGAGGGGGGGGGGGAGAGAGGAAGAGGGAGAGGGTGGGTGGGAGGGAGGGTGAGAGAGAGATTGTGAACATTATGACTGAGAGCTCGTGGATATAAACAGGGCTGTTGGTGAATAGTGTACAACGTGGAGATGGGAGTACAAAGGTTAAGAAAAGATGACAGACCAGCTGACACAGTGTTTATGGTGTTTATCCCTTGAAGTTGCGAAGGCACTTTCTTTAAAATGATTGGCTATCTTTTGCAAAACTCTACACACTGCAAGACCTTATACCAAACCAGCAAACCATTTTACATCTATTGCAAACAGTTATCGCTTCAACCTCTAGAAAAATGTATGTTTTGCATCAACACAGTACACAAAAACATAATATGAATAAAACATAAAGCAGCAACCAAGCACTGATAAATTAAATACAATTGTGGCTCTTGCTCTTTCTGTGTGCAGGGCATAGTATGTTGTTGCCATCAGGTTTCGTCATTCATGTAGTCATCACACACACAAACACAAACAGGTATCCCAACGTGTCCAGAGTGGATGTGTGTTCCATAACACACCATCAGTACAAATCAGTGGAAAAAGTTGCAAAAAGAAACAACAACAAAAATGTAAAAGAAGGTAAGATCAATGACATTTAGGGCGGGGAAAAAAAACGGCTCAAATTTTTGCAAAATCTTGCCTTCTCTGTGTGTCTAACCGTTAGACTTCATCAACATCACATGCGACGTTGTCCTGAGCTCTCAGCGTGGTAAGTATCGTATCCTGGCCCCTCTCCCACCATTACCCTTGGGCCAGGCACTGCTGCCTCACAGCCAGAACACTCTAGGTTCAACTGAAATCAGCAGTTTTTGTGTTCTTCCTCCTTCTCTTCCCTGTCCTCTTCATCTCCCCCATCCCACTTCTCCCCCTCCTCCTCCTCTTTGCTTAAAAACCTCCTCGTTTACCACTTTCTCCTTTCTCCTTCCTCCTTCTCATCCTCCTGACCCCTCATACTATCGGTCCAATATTGGCCAAACATAATGTTTACCGGTGGCTAATTTGTAGCACTCAAGCTCTGATTGTAAGTGAACTCATTATCTAAAAGTGTTCTCACATGTGTCAGTGTGGAACTGCTATCGGTCCAATAGTGGTGCGATGTCGAGTGTGGTGTTTACAGTATTGCTAGAAGTGTTTTGTTGAATTGTGAACTGAGTGTAGAGAACTGACTTGTGTTTACAGTTAACACAAAGTATGATTAGAAGATTAGACAGGGAGTGTAAAAAGGACAAATGTTGAGAAAATAATCACTGTTAAGCATTAAGGCATTCAGATCTCTTTCTCTAGGGGTCACTCGTATCCTCGAGCTGGCTGTGGGCCCTTATCACTATAAAAAATACATTCTACAACCAAGTAAGAGGATGAAAGCAAGGTCTTTCTGTCTGTCCGTCTGTCTGTCCGTCTGTCCGTCCGTCTGTCTCTCTTTCAGTCTCTCTTTCAAACTCTGTCTCTCTCTGTCTCTCTCTGTCTGTCTGTGTCTCTCTGTCTCTCTCTCACTCCTTTTCCCTCTCTCAATGAGGAAAGGAATCATTTTCATTAAAATACAGCTGGCAAAGTGGTGGAAAAATACCAGGGTCTTTACCGTGGGTTGCTTCCGTACTAAGGTTGGTCTTTCCATCTAAGGTCCAGAAGTAGGGTACTGGCTTCACCTCAATCATTGGGCCCTGTCTGCTTGTAAATCATGTGGCACCTTCTAAAAGGGTCAGTTATTTGCTGTTGGAGCTGTCAGCCAATCGGCTACTCTTGGATCACACCAAAATAAAAACAAGGATGTGTGTGTGTGTGTGTGTGTGTGTGTGTGTGTGTGTGTGTGTGTGTGTGTGTGTGTGTTTGCGTGTGTGTGTGTGTGTTTGCGTGTGTGTGTGTGTGTGTGTGTGTGTGTGTGTGTGTGTGTGTGTGTGTGTGTGTCGGTGTCAGTGTGTGTGTCGGTGTGTGTGTGCGTGCGTGCGTTTCTGTGATGATTTTGTGTATCGGTACCAGTGTATATTATGTCTTAGTCTGTGTGTGTTTCTGGGTGAGTGTGTGCGTGCGTGTGCGTGCGTGTGTGTGTGTGCGTGTGTGTGCGTGCGTGCGTGCGTGTGTCTGTGTCAGTGATGTGTCGGGGGATGACTCACGTTAATCACAGCAGGGCCTGAAGCAGCCATAGCTCTCCTCCATGCCTGACGCATCAAGTCTTCCCACCACCAGAGAGGTCCATTAACAACACTGTAAACATATGTCACTGTCGTTCTGCTCGTGGACTGGCCCGTGATGGGCTGATTGAGGATGATACGATAATGAGAAACAACTCGCACCGCTGCATTTCCCAGACGTGAGAAGATTGAGATCCGTAATGAAAGCCGGCTCCATGGAGAGGCGGGCCAACGCGCTGTGACTAAACACGTAACGTTTGATTACTCCGATAACGTCACAGTTATTACAGATAATCAGACTACAGCCGGGGTGAGAGAAACACACGAGTCGGGGCGTTGGCTCCGATATTAAACAGGAAATCATGTGACTAGACAAGAGCCCACCTGTCGCGTCTCTGCCTCTTTATTTTAGCAATAAGCTACAAAATGGCCAACATGGTCTCACAGGAATCCGTGAAATGACTACGGTCGGACGCTTAACTCGAAATCCGTGGCCACATTACGGAAACACGCCGATATCCGTGTGTGAGCCACGGAATAACAGTGTCATTTACTTGCATTGGAGCAAATTCCGTGGCCACATCACGGACAATTTAAGTATTTCAGTGAGACCACCCCGGGTTTTGAGTTAAGCCCCCGTGGTCGACTCGCTCGTTGAAACGGGGATCCGTGTGTGAGCCACGGAACATCAGCGTCATTAACTTGCATTGGAGCAAATTCCGTGGCCACATCACGGAAATCGGCGTGTTTCCGTGATTTGTCCACGGATTTCGAGTTATTCGTCCGTAGTCATTTCACGGATTCCTGTGAGACAAGGTTGAAAATGGCAGCACCGAAATGTACAGATTCTTCACTTCCACCGGTGGTGGCAGCTGGATCAGACAGAGAAGTCGGCCGCTCACATAGAACGAATGGGAGCAACGCGACAGTGCTTTAATTAGGGCAATAAAGTGCAGAAACCGAGAGACACGGTTTTCACCGAGACTCTCCTCAGCAGGAGGTGGAGGTGGAGGTGGTGACGGTCGGAGAGGTGTGACGTAGGCCCTTTAGGATACACAGTGGAAAGCTATCTTTAACTCCAAGAAAAAGAACTGCAATACCAGAAGAGGCGAATTCGTGAACTCATTAACAGCTGAGTAAGTGAGAGAGAGAGAGAGAGAGAGAGAGAGAGAGAGAGAGAGAGAGAGAGAGAGAGAGAGAGAGAGAGAGAGAGAGAGAGAGGGAGAGAGAGAGAGAGAGAGAGAGAGAGAGAGAGAGAGAGAGAGGGAGAGAGGGAGAGAGAGAGAGACAGAGAGAGAGAGACAGAGAATGTGAGCAAGGGGGCGAGAGACATACAGCAGCAGCAGGAGCAGCATGAGAGAGATGGAGAGAATGTGGTTCTGAGGCACCAGAGATAGAAGAGTCTCTCAGTTGGTCTCATGCTGGGAGAGTGTGCGTTAACGACCCAAAGTTCATTTACAGAGACACTCTGCATCTCTGCATGGAAATGGAAACCTGCCCATGGCGTGTTTGCTTGTGTGCGCGCGTGTGTGTGTGTGTGTGTGCGTGGTGTGTGTGTGTGTCAACACAAGGATATGTCTTTCACACACACACACTCACAAGCACACGCACACACAAGGATATGTCATCAGTGTGTCGGTGTAACAGACTGCACTGACC
Source organism: Gadus morhua (assembly GCF_902167405.1). Taxonomy (NCBI): domain Eukaryota; kingdom Metazoa; phylum Chordata; class Actinopteri; order Gadiformes; family Gadidae; genus Gadus; species Gadus morhua. The sequence continues at coordinate 27,012,084 of NC_044059.1, read as the reverse complement.
TGTTTCCCAGCAGGGAGAAGCTAACTTTAATTACCTCGGCTCTGCCTTAATGACCAGCTGTCAGCAGTAGAAGTGTCAGTCTGCTGCGAATCACAGGTAGTTTCTCTTACAAAATGGACCCAGACAAAATCGCAAACAAACCTGCATTATGTCAAGATAATAGTCGCAAACTAAAGAATTCATGACAGTGATTTCAATAAATATGATCTAAATAGATCTATGTATTATATAGAAATAGATGCATACACCCACACATAATTATGATTGTGATTATGATTGTGTTGTTGTATTTTCCAGGGGCGCATTCCAATTGTTGGTAATTCCCAGCCATGTCAAGCAATGGCTTTATTTATTATTATCTTTATTAATCTGACCTGCACCCATCTCTGGGTGCCCAGCAAAAATTATGGAGCAAAACTTGACCTGCACCCATCCTTGGGTGCAGGTCAAGATTTGCTCCATCCTTTTTGCTGGGCACAACTTAGTTTTAAGTTTTATTTTAACTTTTAAAATATCCCTGTATTCTGACACAGGGTTCGTTTTAACCGAGTGTTGGTTTCCGTTGTACGGGCTTTTAAAGGCTACATCAGCATGTCTGGTCTGCTGAGATGTGCCAGGCGAGGAGGGGTGCGATGTGACGTACGTGACTGGTTTACGAGTGTGCATGAAGGCGTACATTCACACGGGACTTTACTCTATTGAGGCGGACTATCTAAGGTCAAGCTAAAATAATGATTAATTTTTTAGGTATTTGACTTGACCATTGGATACTAAAACAATCCAATTGAGCTTCATGTATGAATGCAGTTTAATGACACTCTATTTAAATAACCAAATTGTGAAACTAATACCAGTTGTGGGGTTAAATGCATATTAGAAACGTTATATCGTGACCCTTTTCCAACAGATGTTATGTCAGCATAACTCATTTAGTTTTAGATGAGATAATTCGATTTCATAGACATACATTAGATAATTTCATGTCCATATGAGTCGAATGGAAGATGATAAATCTCATGATGTAATCCATGCTAGCCAACTCAAAGCCCCTGTGTTCTGCTCAATGAGCTAATGCAAACAGAATAAAACATGCACACCCACACACACAAACACACATGCGCACACGCACACAAACACACACACACGCACACACACACACACACACACACAAGCAGATGCAAGCATGAGCTATGGATGCTGATGTTTTTGATGGAACCTGGAATGATTTCTCGCTTCGCGCTCATAATCTATTCTGCAACAGTGTGCCGTAGTGTTCTATCCAGACGCTGAGAGATCGAGAGAGATACAGAGAGACTGAGGGAGAGAGAGAGAGAGAGAGAGAGAGAGGGGGAGAGAGAGAGAGAGAGAGAGGGGGAGAGAGACAGAGAGAGAGAGGGGGAGAGAGAGAGAGAGAGAGAGAGAGAGAGAGAGAGAGAGAGAGAGAGAGAGAGAGAGAGAGAGAGAGAGAGAGAGAACGAGAAAGGGGGAGAGGAAAGCGAGAAAGCGGGAGAGAGAGCGAGAGAGAGATGGAGCGAAAGAAATAGAAAACGAGAGGGGGGAGAGAGAAAGAGAGAGAACCATAAAGATCGAGATGGAGAGAGAGAGAGGTAGAGAGAACGAGAGATTGTGATGGAGAGAGAGGGGGAGAGAGAGAGAGAGAGAAGGGGGAGAGAGAGAGAGAGAGAGAGAGAGCGAGAGCGAGAGAAAAGGGAGAGAACAGAGAGAGAGCTAAAATGGAGAGAGAGAGAGGGAGATGGAGGGATCGTGATGGAGAGAGATAGGGGGAGAGAGAGAGAGAGAGCGAGAGCGAGAGAAAAGGGAGAGAATAGAGTGAGAGAGAGATAGAGAGAGAGAATAGAGAGAGAGCGAGAGAGAGAGAGAGAGAGAGAGAGAGAGAGAGAGAGAGAGAGAGAGAGAGAGAGAGAGAGAGAGAGAGAGAGAGAGAGAGAGAAAGAGATAGAGAGAGAGAATAGAGAGAGAGAGAGAGAGAGAGATGGAGAGATCTTGATGGAGAGAGAGTATGAAAAGGCCTATATCCGTGCACGTGGACGTGTGTGCGGTTGCAGCAGTGCATGTTTGTGGGGGTCTCTGGAAGCCGACCCGTAGACCACCAGTGAAATCACACCGTCTGCTTCCTCTGCTGTAATTCCCCCTTAAATAGGGCTGATGTAATGCGGGCAGCCGGTAGCCGGCAGCCGGTAGCGTGCTGTTTGGCGGCCTGCGGGTGGCTCTGGCCCGGGGCCAGGCGGGGTCCAGGCGAGGGCCAGGCGGGGGCTGAGCCGTGTTTGTCTAGTAACGCTATGCTGTCTGGGGCCGGCGCTGCTGCTGCTGCTGTGGGGGCCGGCTCGGGGCCCGGAGTGGGGGGATGAAGATAGCAGAGAGGGAGAGGATGTGGCTGGAGGGTTGGTTGCACGGAGCAGGTCCTCTCCACTCTATCACTACCCGTCTCCCCCCCCTCTCCTCTCCCTGCCTCAGCCAGCGCTAGGATTGATTTCATTCAGCTTTCTTTTTTCTTTCTTTCTGCCCACCGATCTTTCTCCGCACGTCTGTTTCTTTGGGTTCAGCTCGCCGTCTGTTTCTTTGGGTTCAGCTCGCCATCTCCAATTTTGTTTGTCGAAAAGCTTTTATCTGACGCTCAACAGCCAACGGCCTCCGTCTGTCTGTAACTCGCTCCGTCCGTCTGTCTGTACGTCACTCCGTCCGGCTGTCCTTATCCCACCTCTCGGTATCCTTTCCATCTGTCTTTCTCAGTTTTTCCTGTCTTCCTGTTTTCCTGTCTCTCTCCGTCACGCGCTGACTCCTGCCTTGACTCCTCCCCCCCCCCCCCCCCCCCCCCAGCGCGGACGTTCCTGAGGGGAACGCCGTGCTAGGAACAAAAGGTTCCGCTGCCTCCCAGGAAGCTTCCGATTCGGGCGGAGGTCGCACAGCACGTGAACCTCCGACCGAAAACGAGCGACGCATGACGCCGGCCACAGCTTTGATCCTGACACGCTACTGAGTACAGCAGAGGGAGCGCCACAACCTCCACCAGGTCCAACTCCATCGCCTCCTCCACCTCCTCCACCATCTCCTCCACCGCCATCACCACCACCATCTCCTCCACCACCACCACCTCCAGCACCACCACCTCCAGCACCACCCCCTCCACTTCCCCCTCCTACACCACCTCCACCACCACCTCCACCTCATCCACCTCCACCATCCCCTCTGACTCCACCACCACCACCACCACCTCCTCCACCACCACCTTCACCTTCACCACCATAACCTCCACCTTCACCCCCACCAACTCCACCACCACCTCCTCCACCTCCACCTCCACCACCACTCCCACCTCCTCCTCCAGGAGTGGGTGTTACTTGTGCTCTGCTTCTCCACAACCTCCACCACCTCCTCCACCAACACCTCCACCACTTCCTCCACCTCCACCGCCTCCACCAGAGCGCGCAGGGGGAGACCTGGCGGCCGGTAAGTGCGCCGTTTAGTGTCGCTGTGCCGTGGAGCGCGTTTAGACGGGCTGTCTGGAACACTTGGGACGGGAGTACGGAAACCCGTCCCTGAGACAAAACATTGACGTTCGTCTCGTGTGTGAAAATGTTCAGAGGTAAATTGGGCATGCAGGAATGCAACATAGCCCGGCGAACTGGGAAGCCTGGAAGGAAATCGATGAACTTTGCCACACCGGAATCCTGTTCTCTCTCACTAAACGGCGGGGACGAAGGGTGATGGTGTACACGTTTTAGTCCTGATCACAGCGTGATTTCAAAAGTACAGAGTAGGCTTACATCAAATAGCAAGGAAAATATACAACAGAGCTGACCTGCGTCGAAAGAGAAGTAAAGCAGAGGAGGAAAGAACGGTACATGGCCAAACTATATATAGATATGCTTACACAGGGAGCAGATGTACTTTGACCTCACCACACACACACACATACCACACACACACACACACACACACACACACACACACACACACACACACACACACACACACACACACACACACACACACACACACACACACACATACACACTCACAAAGTCCCAAACAGACACACAGCCTCACACACTCACACACACACCACACGCACGCAGTCCACACACACACACACTAACACACACACACACACACACACACACACACACACACACACACACACACACACGCACACGCGCAGCCTCTGCCAAGGCAGTGGGACATTAGGAAGAGGAACTCTTTCTTTCGCCACAATACTTTATTCTAGCTCTTGCTGGTGCTGCTGCTGGCCTTTGCCTCTCCACGGGAAAGCAAACTCCAAAACATCTTTATTAGCTATAAAAACAGATCACTGTGCCTACGGTTAAAATACTTATGCAGGGGAACACTTACTCAGCCCTCTCTCAGGGTGAAGCAATGGTTTGAAGAGAGGGACAGGGTTCAAACCAGTGTACCACCACACTGGGGGGGGGGGGGGGGGGGGGGTTTGGGGGGCTGGGTGGGTGGGTGGATGGGGGTGGGAACAGACCTTAGTGATGGCGATGGCACAGGCGTGACCCCAGATCTCGATCAGCTGCTGCGGTCCAAACCGGTACTCCTTCAGCAGCTCAGACTCTATGGCCTCGGCCTCGGCTTTACTGGGGAGGGGGGAGAGACAGAGAGAGAGAGAGAGAGAGAGAGAGAGAGAGAGAGAGAGAGAGAGAGAGAGAGAGAGAGAGAGAGAGAGAGAGAGAGAGAGAGAGAGAGAGAGAGAGAGAGAGAGTAAGTGACACAGAGAGTAAGAGATTGTCATCTATGATTCATATGCACAGTGTGTTGGCCAGGAAGTCATTCATGATGATGATGAGTGAAAGATACAGTAAGTCAGAAACAGACTCAGCCAGAGGGCTGTGAGCGGTGGCAGAAGAGCACAGCGCACCACCGTGTACACACACTACCACCCAGCCCCCCCCCGTCTCCACAGTGACCCTCGTTAGGGACGTCTTCGTCACGATCACCAGTGCTGTCATGGCGTCAGACGTTGGGTATTAGATGTAGTCGCTTAGCGGACGCAAAGGGACATTTGAGTGGATGGGACAGTACGTCTCTGTCAGAGTTTATAACCTGCTTGGATTAATGGGCTGAAGTAATGGGCTGCGACTTTCCGAATGAAACCAGATATAAGCACAGGATAGACGGACGGTCAATCGTTCTTAATGCGAGTGCTGAAATAACTAAGTAGGCCTCGACCAAAAACGTCAACAAAAAAGAACAATAACAGCAAACCGAATGCTCCAGAATGAGGAGTAAAGTAAGGGGGGGTTAAGGTGTTATCATGGCCGTAGCCTAGCAACACAGGGGCTCGGACAGGTTTTAAGAATAAATCGCAACGCTGGAAAAGGCAAGGAGCCCCCAAGGTACAGTGTTTAGTGGCTCCATTATATTTTATACATGCCGTACATTTTGAAAGTGACATTTAGAGGTATTTGGAGGGGAAATACACCACTAATAGAGCAACACACGGTTGTGAGGTATTTAACAGTTTAAAAATAAAAGACACGTGTCACGGTTCAGGTCTTCCTCTTTAAACCGTTTTAAGAGTGTTGAGGACCCAGGCTGTTTAAGCAAGTTACATGCGTCACTGTATGTGCATGTCATGTGCTTATAGCAGGGTCGTGAGGTGGTTATGTGTGTGTGTGTGTGTGTGTGTGTGTGTGTGTGTGTGTGTGTGTGTGTGTGTGTGTGTGTGTGTGTGTGTGTGTGTGTGTACATGCTTCTATGTTCACATGCTTGTGTGTGTGTGTGTGTGTGTGTGTGTGTGTGTGTGTGTGTGTGTACATGCTTCTATGTTCACATGCTTGTGTGTGTGTGTGTGTGTGTGTGTGTGTGTGTGTGTGTGTGTGTGTGTGTGTGTGTGTGTGTGTGTGTGTGTGTGTGTGTGTGTGTGTGTGTGTATGTGTGTGTGTGTTTGTGTGTGGTTGGGAGTGGGCCCTGTTCAACAGACTGCTGACTCTGACCTGTGTCTGAGCTCCACACAGACGGTATCACGCTAGAGACCCCTGGTGGAGCAGTCAGCACAACAGCTTAAGCTAGCTCACAGGTCAGCTGCAGACAACAGGGCCCCAACCCAGAACCTTGGAGAAACAAACCCAGCAAATTAAATATAACTTAAAAACATCAGCTAGGGCTGGATGGCTGGTTTTTAGTCCCATTAAAGTCACCTCGTCACCAAAGACACATCCTTTTTCATTAATCCAAAAAAAGACTACATTTTGTATCATTGTTTTTTTAAAACAATGACCTCTACATCATCGAGAAATCATGTATTTTGTAAGGGACTACGATACATACAAGTGTCATTTTATTAATCAACACTGGGGAAAGACAGCAGGGCACAGAGAATGTATCAGGGCTCCCTGTCACTCCTCATCGTGCGGTGAGGAATTACAACA